>NC_068938.1:64702420-64717420 GCF_016801865.2 Culex pipiens pallens | reverse complement strand
AACCTCTATAATGTTGATGTTTAGAGGAGGAGGCAGAGCTGGAAAAGGTCGTTAATATATGAAGGGAAATGTGTGTCATCCTAACTACAACGTGTAATCGTTTGCTCGGTTACGCTGCCACCCAATAGAGGAGAACATGTGTGCTAGTGTGCGTGTATGGGTGGTCGTGAAATAATAATCAACCCTGACGGTGGGTGGTTTTAATGGCTTTTGGGGGGCCACAGCGGAAATTATCTAGAAGACCTGAAAATGGGAACGTTTACGCAGCAAGGTACTCCCAATATAGAAAGTGAGTCTGGTAATTATTGTACATGATTTACACCGTTATTATAGTTAACGATTCTGTTTTTGCCAGATTGCAGAGTTGTCATAATTTATTGATTTTTATGACAAAATGTAATCAGTGAAAAGGAATAATCATAACAAAAGTTCTATTTTCTCGCTTCTTGGAACGAAGTAAATGAAAAGGCTCTTTCCCGTAAAAAGCACTCCCCCACGAAATCAAGTTATGTTATCAACGCTCCTCCTGTTCAAGCAACATCATCATCGACACAATGAGCATTTCTTTTATCGACGATTTTATTCATAAGTACGTGGAAGTTCTCCCCCACCCCATCGCCAGACGCTGACTTTTCCTACGCTCACTCGGCTGGAAAAGAACTTCCAAACAGACCAAAGCTCAAAAGAAGTACTCTTTTGGGGCAAATTAGTTTCACTTCTTTGGCAAAGCCTTCAACCGGCGCTTTTCTTTTCCACATGAATCGGTTTTTGTCTTGTAAATGCGATGGAACAAAGTACAGACAACCGTACACATACCCTCCCACATCGAAGCCAGTTTTACAGCTGAACAACTTTTACAAGCCGAAACATTCACCACACATTATCGTTCCCGTCGTCGTCGTCGTCATCATCTTCGGAAAAGTTGTTGGCTGGGCTTGGCAATAGCAGCACTGACGGAATTGATCTTTCCCACAGATAATCCTGCGAGTAGCTTTGGGGTTTCCGAATGTTGGGAGGGGAGGAAAAGCGCAACAGTTGCTGGTTTTAGCGGATGGTTGGCTTTCCGGAGGAAGTTGAATTAACTACTCTGTTGAGGAAACGTAGTCTTCGGCGTAACACAGAAAGAACTGCTCACACAGAAAACATAACAAAAATTTAAACAAAATGCAGAAACAAATAGATTTTTTAACAGATTATTTTAAAATAATTTCTCAGATTAAAAATCGTGAGAAATCCAAACGAGTTACTTCTCCTGAGGAAAAAGTCAAACAAAGTGAAGTCGAGTGAGGCAGGGAGGTGGCAAAAGCTCGATCCGAAACGGAATTAACTTTTCGCTCCAGTCAGACTAATTCTCCTTAAATACGTTCCTCAATCCCACTTCCACCCAACAACCCACCCCTTTTTTGCGGAGGTTATCGGGAAGATCAAACCGATGGTGTCGTCTTGTGCGTGAGAGTACAAATCGCAAAGATCAACAAAATCTCCAACACCAGGCCCCCAAAAGTGCCATCTGTGGAACTCAAAGTTTTGAGAGAGAGGTTGAGAGGAAGACGGTGCCAACGTGAAGGTGTTACACCAAAGGCAAGTTTTAATTATATTTCACCGAACGGAAATTGGTTGTCATTAGCTGAGAAGCGAGCAAAGTTTGGGCTTTAAATATTAATTTTGTGATGTTTCTTAGCTGGAAATTTAAAATTCCAATTTATGGTGAGTTTGCCTAACTCCAGGAGACAGCAAAATGGGCGAATTTGGTTTGCCTGCTTTCAAGGGCACTCTCTATATAAAAATAGATAATAAAATGGGTTTACTTGTAACCGACGAATTTTACAACCTACTTGAGGCTTACCATTCTCAAATGATGTATTTTTCCTTACCTAAAAAGAGAAACGAAAAAAGGAAAGTTAGTCCTTTGTCTGCTCGTGCGCTCACACAATGCATGAGTTAATGCTGAACTGAGTAAACTTCCATTCTTAAACTATCGTTAACAAAGCTCTCGAAAAATTTCCACAGGGAGAAGTAAAAAAACGCACACACACAAACACACAAAAAGCAGCGGAAAATATTTTGCTGGAAAATTCACTCCTCATCCATTTTGGGAGAGCCAGATCGTAAAACGAAACTTTTGCGTACTCTCAGCTTTTTTTTTGTAGTTGAAAACTCTCGACGACGAAAATTTTGGCAGTCTGCTGCCGAATAGCTCAATTAAAAGAATGTGTGTCCCCGTTGTGGAAAGTTTTTACTATGGCAGGACGGCTCGCTTTGGTGAGACTCTGGAGCTTTTGAAAAATTGTTTGCATTTGTCACGTTTTTGATTTTTTGCAAGCATTCGTAAGAAGAAAACAAACAAAACAAACAAAAAACAAAAAACAAAAAACAAAAAACAAAAAACAAAAAACAAAAAACAAAAAACAAAAAACAAAAAACAAAAAACAAAAAACAAAAAACAAAAAGCAAAAAACAAAAAACAAAAAACAAAAAACAAAAAACAAAAAACAAAAAACAAAAAACAAAAAACAAAAAACAAAAAACAAAAAACAAAAAACAAAAACAAAAAACAAAAAACAAAAAACAAAAAACAAAAAACAAAAAACAAAAAACAAAAAACAAAAAACAAAAAACAAAAAACAAAAAACAAAAAACAAAAAACAAAAAACAAAAAACAAAAAACAAAAAACAAAAAACAAAAAACAAAAAACAAAAAACAAAAAACAAAAAACAAAAAACAAAAAACAAAAAACAAAAAACAAAAAACAAAAAACAAAAAACAAAAAACAAAAAACAAAAAACAAAAAACAAAAAACAAAAAACAAAAAACAAAAAACAAAAAACAAAAAACAAAAAACAAAAAACAAAAAACAAAAAACAAAAAACAAAAAACAAAAAACAAAAAACAAAAAACAAAAAACAAAAAACAAAAAACAAAAAACAAAAAACAAAAAACAAAAACAAAAAACAAAAAACAAAAAACAAAAAACAAAAAACAAAAAACAAAAAACAAAAAACAAAAAACAAAAAACAAAAAACAAAAAACAAAAAACAAAAAACAAAAAACAAAAAACAAAAAACAAAAAACAAAAAACAAAAAACAAAAAACAAAAAACAAAAAACAAAAAACAAAAAACAAAAAACAAAAACCAAAAAACAAAAAACAAAAAACAAAAAACAAAAAACAAAAAACAAAAAACAAAAAACAAAAAACAAAAAACAAAAAACAAAAAACAAAAAACAAAAAACAAAAAACAAAAAACAAAAAACAAAAAACAAAAAACAAAAAACAAAAAACAAAAAACAAAAAACAAAAAACAAAAAACAAAAAACAAAAAACAAAAAACAAAAAACAAAAAACAAAAAACAAAAAACAAAAAACAAAAAACAAAAAACAAAAAACAAAAAACAAAAAAAAACAAAAAACAAAAAACAAAAAACAAAAAACAAAAAACAAAAAACAAAAAACAAAAAACAAAAAACAAAAAACAAAAAACAAAAAACAAAAAACATCGAATCAATTATGCTGTTTTATGCCATTACACCATGCAATCATCATTCAAATTTAGCACTTTTAAGCAACAGTTTCCATTACCGCAGAGCTTTTTCGTTCGAAAACACGCCATGTTCTGCGTAAAACAAAGTTTAAAAATAAGTGTCTCTTCCCAAAAACCAACCACCCTAAAACGGCAGACTGGCTGTCTCCCTCAAAGTTGGCACCACTGTTCGGAGGCTTGCAGAGACAAGCTTAAAAGCTTGCCGCCATTAAAGAACGAGAAAAATGACAAAAGTGCCCGTACCTTGGAGGCACTTTCTTCTGCAAGCTCGTAAGTGAGTGTTGCTGTTAATTATCCGCCGCGCGTAATGGTTGAGGGAATACAAACCCAACCAACACTGCTCTGCAGAAATCCCCGCACCACCTTAACAAGACGATGTCGTCTTTGCGGCGGTAAGACCCCGTTGAATTATGGCCGCACCTTCACCGGCAGTATTACGGTTACCGGTGAGCCTGATTTAGATTAATGCCAAAATAGGGGGTCACCGGGACGAAAATGGCAGCACTTAACCCAACTTCCATTAAAATCATCCACTTTAATCAGGCCAATCACTTCTAACGATTTTCCGCCTTTAAGCTGGGACAGACCCCTGGCTCTGATGGATCCGGTGAACCGTGTGCGCCCATCATGGGAAAGGAGGGAACTCAACCGTGTACTAGAGAAGAGGGCCAGCCTCCGAGCCTATGTCGTTCCATGGTCCGGGTGCTGTATATGGGCCTCTGTCCTCATGGCTTGGACGTGGTACCATCTCCGTAGCAGCAGCAGCTAAATTAAACCGTACAAATGTATGGAGAGAGGCTGGCAAAAACCTATTTCCGGAACACACCAGCAACGTACTGCTGGGAAGGTGTGAATGTGGACGAGTTTGTAGTAGCGCTGGGACATGCTCTACAATGTAACGTTGCGACGTTGACAGGGGTTACATGTGAACGGAAACTATTTTTTTAAAGGAAAAAACAGGTATTAAACCGTTATAAAAAGAACATTCTATTTGGGACTTGAATTAAGTTCAAATTGCTTTTGTTATTGCAAGCAACTTACATGTTTGTTTTTCTTATGTAACTGACACGTCTTACAGGTAATACGCTAAGTATTCGCAAATCGATTTTTTATTGAATTTTTTGATTGTTTCAAATTTTTTTCTACAAGTTTTCTTCAAAACCTCGCTCATCATTTAGCAATTAATACTTGAAGTTGAAGTATGTTAGGAAAAAATCGAGAAAATGTGAAATATATCTGCATTCTGCACGGAGCACTACTTCCATCCAAAGTTAGATTCCTAAATATTGGAAATTCAATGCACTGCATTACCAAAGCTGTACAACTCGATCCTGAAAAGTTATTAATGAATTAAAAAAGTATCTGTTTTTTTGGGCTAGGATAGTCACCATACAAATTGGGGTTGTCCATAAATAATGATATGAAAGTATTAGAAAATGTGTACAGCCAGATAGCAGCAGGACAGCGCAGCATATGGAACCCGCCTCTAGATGGGTTTTGATCTAAAAAATCTTCAAAAGCCAATTTTTTTAATCAATTTTTGATCTGTTAAAAGCATTGAAAATAAGAACTCTTAAATTTTTTGAAAGTATTAGGGTTTGAAATTTTGCTTGTTTTATGTAACTTTGACAATATTTAAAAAAAATGTCATTTTGTTAGGGGTCAACTTTGGCTATGTTATTTACTAAAATTTCCTTTATTTCATGTAAAAAGAAGTATGCAGTAATTTTTGTAGTGTCCAGACTTTGCTTCTACGCATTTATTTAAAATTTAAATATTAATGGTGTCATTCTAGAGCAAAAATGTGAAAACAAGCAATAATTCTATTTTTTTTTAATTATTCAACATTTTTACAAGCATTCTGGAATCATTTTTCATATAACAAAATTGTTAATTGATGCATTTTTATTTTTTTATACTTGTTATTTTTTAAATAATTAAATTTACTATGCATTTAAATTTCTAGATTTATCACTGAATTAAAAAAAAACTGAAATGTTGCAAATCTTTTGTATTATTTTGCTAAATTTTGAAAAACATACAACATTTTGCTCAACTCATTTTACTGATTCAACTTCTGATGAATATGATGTTTAGATGTGTGAAGTTTAAAACTATTTTTTTTTCGCTCAAAATTTTTGAGGAAATAGCCTAAAATGTTACAAAAAGACTCACGAAAAAACGAAGGCTACAAAGAGCACCTCGATCCGACGATTCGTGTTGAATTTATTCGCGTTCGAACAAAACCGTCGAAATTTTTTATTTATGTAAAATTGTCTGGGGAATCGATTCCCACTATCGATTCTGAAAAATGTTGACGTTTAGACCACTTTTTAAAACAGTTGTAGTAAATGATTTTTGTATTTTTTTAAGGAGAGACATACCATCCTGCATTTTTCGTGAGTCTTTTTGTAACATTTTGGGCTACTTCCTCAAAAATGTTGAGCGAAAAAAAATCGTGACATTACCATCCAATTTAACTTCTAAACTTAAAAACTGAAAAATTTCATAGAAGTGGTTTGTATTTTTGTTTCCGTGTATTTTTTCCAGAAAGCCCGTCCAATTTCCTACAAGTTTGTCTTTAACCACTTTGTGATACGACGCAACGGCTTCGAGATACAGTAATTTTTAAATTGCAAAATACAAAAATATTTAAATACCTTACGCCATTCTCAAAAAGGGTTTCCAGAAGCGTTTATTACTTGCCAGTCTGCCAATTAATTTTTCAAATTACTGGTCCAAAATGATTAATTACATTAATTACTTTTCACTACGATAAAAAACATTTAATTTTAATTTAAGTATTCATTTCTACGGTTCTAAACTAAATTATTTATAATTAGCTCATTCGATAGCTCTTCTAAAAATTATGCTGTTTATTATATTTTTTTTTGTACCGATCTGGATATTGTGAATTATAATTTTAATTGAAAATAGCTATAGGCGATCAAACTTCAAAAATGCCCCCACTAGAGGACGCTGAAACTTTGGGTGATGTTTACATAATATCTTACAGCGAATTAACTGGTTTGAAATTTAGAATTGTTTTATTTTATTATAAAATTGACATCATTTCAGGTAAAAAATAAGTAGCTCAATTGCTATAAACAATAATATTTGTTTTATGGCCAATTTAACCTGTTCATTATCTGATTCGAAATTCCATTATGTTTCACGTTTCAATCAACCGTACCCTTATCAATCAATTGCAAAAGAAGATTATTGAAGTCGTGTTTGTCATAAAGGCAAAACAACATACTGTACCGTTTTACTTCAATGTTTGAGTTTTAATATAATTAATTATTAATTTAAAATTGTGACAAGCAGAAGAAAATCAGTTCAATTTGTTGGGTGGTGACGCGCGGTCAATTATGTGGCATTGTGTGTGAAAAGAAAAGAATTTTGCTTCGTGTTTCATCCTGGTTGGCTTGCCCACAAGCAGAAGAAAATCAGTTCATTTTGTTGGGTGGTGACGCGCGGTCAATTGTGTGGCATTGTGTGTGGAAAGAAAAGAATTTTATTTCGTGTTTCATTCTGATTGGCTTGCTCAAGTCCTTCCTACATCATCGTTGATCGGAAGGCTCGCCGACGGGTTTGTTATGAAAGTCCTCCCCATAGCATCGTAGCTCGGGAGGCATCGTACCTTATACTACTAACCCAAAAAAAAAAAATAATCACGTGATGCTTGAAGGAGATGCTGTGGATTCAACGGTCTCAAGCGGTATCAACAAGTATATAGCGAAAAACTATGTGCTTGATGAGTCTGCAACTTCAACTATCGGACTAACACTCCTCCCTTTTGTTGAACTGCAGGCTTCTTGGGAGGGCGCCGGTATTGACTAATAAAGTCGGGGTCTTCAGGGGTTAAACAGTGAACGGATGGTTGGCTCTCACTGATCATTTTTGATTCAATGTTTAACTTCAGCTGATCTGTCAATAACGGAGTAGCAGCTCATTGGCAGTCAACCATGCTCATGCTCATGCTCATGCTCATGCTCAATTAATTATTAATTTAAAATTGTATTCAGTTTATTGCAAGTTTATCGAAGTTGTTTGAAAAAAGGCCCCCTGATTTTTCGAGCCAAACATAAACTTTGACAAATATTTGCAGCGGCTCTTCATGAAAATTGTGAAATTCATCAAAATAACGTTAAGTTTTAAAATGTTTTTCAACATTGGTTTGACATTAATTTGCATTTTTTTTCTCAAGCATATTAAAAAAAATCCGTTACTGAAAATACGGATTATGTGAAATGTGACAATTACATTGGATTTAATTTGTGCATCTGAATATTAGTCGATTTTAATTTCACTGAGTTTGATTTTTAACATTTGTCTCAGACATATTTGGAATTTTTTCGGCAAAATAGTTTAGCTCTTTAGAGAGATAAGGACTGTCAATTTCTGCTGATTATGAAAAAATATAAAAATTGTATTTTTCGTATTATTTTTGATAATTTTTTTTATTATTTTCAATATTTTTTAAATTATTTTTAATATACTTTTATTGATTTTTAAATTGCAGTCACTTGAGAAATTGTTTTAAAAAATGATAATTCACTTATTTTTTTAATTATATGATCCACATAAACTTTTTTTGATAATTTTGATAATGTAGTTCTTGCAAAACAAAAAAAAAATTATAATTACTTAATGAAAATGAATAGATTTCGGATTCACTAAACATTTTTCACTGGGTAATATATGATGGCGTTGCCTTTTGTTGTTAATCAGCTTCTATAAACAACATGTAAAAATAAATTTTAGGAGAATTTTAGGAGAGAACTATGGCAAATTAGGCCTTCTACATACAGAGCCAGTCTTTTTTAATCTTTATGTTTCAATCTTATTTGAAATTAATAAAATACTGTTATAATAGATTATATGTAAAAAGTAAATAGTTTCGTAGAAGAAGTACAATTAAAAAAAAAATTACTTAAATTACTCAAAAATTACTTAAATTACCAATCAACTACATTAAATTACTCTAATTACCATAAATTACTAATAAATTAAAGAATTACCTAATTACCAGCTTAAAATCAAAGTAATTATTAATTACTTGCCAGTCCGAGGCCTTGCTAGAAACCCTTGCTTCTCAAATGTTATTTTCGAGTACGATTAACTCCATATACGCAAAAATGGCTTATATAGGCCTAGGATAACATGCGTACAAAGTTTCATTGAAATCGGAGAGAGTCGGGTACAAAAGTACCAGAAAAATTTCTGATTTGAGCTAGGATTGCTCTGAAACAAATGAGTTTTCTCATTTTTTTATTTTGTAAGTAATAAAAAGTATTTTCTGATGAATTTGGTGACTTCAGCAAAGTTGTAGATTATGATAACTACTGACAAAGTAAAAAAAAAATGATATCAATTTTTTATCACTAAAACTCAATCTAGACTAAATTTACTTCATAAGAATTTGTTTTTCAATATTGGTTATGTTTAAATGTTTATGTTTTTAAGGACCAGAAGGCTTTTGTCCATTTTGATAATTTGATTCATGATCCATTTTTAAACTTTTTTTTTTCTTAAACTGCAGAGAAAATCCTTATAAACTATTTTAATTTCCTATCTAAAAGTACATAATGTTTGTGTCAAATTTAAACGTGTTCTTTAGTTGTTATACAGCAATTCTCCATGAAAACAGAATTGCTCGGAGGATTCGTATTAATTACACCCGTATGTTTTTTTTTTAAATGGTTTTGCAAATACGACATTTAGAAAAACATAAATCCAATCGATTTTTCAATCGTGTTTTCAAGCAAAACTAATACTAGAAAAGGTCGTATGAATCTATAAAATACCGTTTTGACGTTGTCCGGACCAAAGAACTTATGTCTGAAATCATGTTTTTATTTTTTTTATTATTAAATATGGGTAATTCTCCACAAACTCACGCGAACTCGGGAAAAGTTGCCCCGACCCATCCTCGATTATCGTGAATCTTTGCTCTAATGGGTAATTTGTGTCCCTGATCACGAATCTGAGCTCCATTTCTCGATATCCTGTGACGGTGGGGCGATACGATCCTTTCATTTTTCTAGATTTTTACTAAGACACGTTTTTAGCGATTTAAAGTTCAAAACCATGAAGAATTGATGTCAAAGGGGCTACAGCTGTGGGTGGGTTGAATTAGACATATTAGACAATTTAGACGATTTCACTGTTCACAAAAAAAGGTACAGTATTTAACAGTTGTGAATACATAATCGACTCAAGCGATTGCTTTTAAAAATCCTGATCCAATTTTTGAAACCCGGTTTGATGTCCGTGCGTCCGTGGCATTAGCTTATTTTCAAGATTTGGGAACCCCTGGTTACTTCACATGTTCAGTGCCTTCCCTGGAACTATTTCCCACCGATCTGCGATGACCGTCACAGAGTGTGTCCGCATTCACCTCCATGTTCCGTCTCATCAGTCCGCGCCATTGTATGTTCGAAGCTGTGAAAAAGTTCTTTTTATTCGTCGGGTAATCCATTATAGCATTCTTCCATCTGCGTCCATCGTGTAGCCCAGCCTTTTCCCAGACCAACCTTCACCGGTAGGCTTCAACAGCATGGCTCTGTTTGGATGATTGCGATGCTTCGTTTGATTCCCTGTGCAATCTAAATCTCTTTTGATGCACTTTAGGGCTGGAAAATAACATTTTCATTGAGTTTGGAATAGTGTTCCAATTGTTTAATTAGTTACGCCCTTAAAAGTGTTTCGTCCGTCACTTGTCCACATGTGCGACAAAGTGGTCATCCCTAAGCTGGTTTGCAGGATCATACTCCTCCTGCATCGAGACCTGGCTCCGTTCAAAGTGGAAAAATAGTGTGCTGGAAACTTTGTGGATCCTGAAGGAGCACTGCTTCAAACGGAATTACAATGATTTACCTATCTGTGTCGTTTATGGCTCTTGGTTGTCGGAACTATTCTTTATTGTAGAATCCGGAGAAATTCAAACGAGTTGCTCTTCTGGGTTTTTGCGCTGTCGAGGTGGACGAAGAGGATTTTTTTTGTCTTGTGAGAAAAGGTGGGCACGTTGAAATATTCAATTGATTTGTATTTTGAACCATTAAACTTTTTTTATTTAAAGTTCTTATCCTTTAAAAAACGGTTTGGTTTAATTTTTTAAGTTCTTATTTTAAAGCGCACACTCCAGCTTGTGCAACCCGTAAAGCTCATCACAACGGAAAATTGAACGTATCGGTTCGGATCAGCTGGTTTCCCGTGGGATGATACAACTTTGTATTTGTTACAAACAGCTCAGAGTGTAAACTATATGAAGTGAATGCAAGTGACAGCAGGCAAAAAACGTGAAACTTTGTAGCTCGAGATGACCAACGTCTGTTTGAAACTTTTTGATCTGGAAGGTTTCGTGGGAATAACTCTTGAAGTTTGTTTTCACCCGTTCACTGAATTCTATTATTTGATTCGATAACCTTTAGAGAAAAAGTTTTCTGGACGAGTGCTTGATTTGACAGATATTACTTTCCTTTGATGAAATCAGCCAAATTTATTAATTCCAGTCTACTAATTAAACTTTACTGCCGTCCAATGTTCTGGTTTCATCGACCAAGTCATAAATTTCAGTCCGTCCACCAGCTCTGACCGATGGTAGCTCACAATAATAATTATTATTATGACACGCAATATAATACGAATTCTATTCAGAGTACACCCGGCCACTAATGGAACCGCCACTCACTCTGCTCTAATCAATTAATTCGCCTTTTGTGGAAAGTCCAATCAGCCGAACCAAAGTCCTAGATCAAAACAACAATAATTCCACTCCCCACCCCACCCCCCAAACCCAAGCTTCCCACAAAGCACAATCTCGCCACCCAATCAAGCTTTTCTACTTTCCCTGCTTTTTGGAAATTTTGTGGCCCGGAGTTCGGGCAAATCGAGGCGAAGTCCCAAGGACGTCATCCAATTGACATTGGGCGCTTAATTTCCATAGCCGTGTGCATGGTCGCGAGCCGAACTTGAACCTTGGTCGAGCGGAAAGTTCAGGCGAGCTTTGCAAGCGTTTTCTTTCGAACCCCTCCGGGGCTCCATTTGAAGTGTGCCGAAGGACAAACGTGATGGCGAAAGGTCGATGTCGATGATGGTGATGATGGAGTTTCATTTCGATGGAAGATTAGACGAGATTTTCAATCGAAAAACATGGTCCAAATTTGGTGAAACAGAAAGTCAAATGTTTTTATTGTGGTTTTTTAAATAGAAGTTTAAGGACAAAAATAGTGTTTTTCTTTAGACGATAGTCATAAAAAAATCAACAAATCAAATCAAATTATTCGCTCTACAGCATTGCTTTGGCGTTTTCGATTGCGAGATTCCTACTGGAAACTAGGTATCCGAAAGCTTGATTGTTCGCGGAGAAAAAAGGGTTTCCAACCCCGAACAAAGTGTTCAAATCCCATGGAACGATTTTGAAAAACGTATTTGAAATTTGAACACATTGTTCGTGGTTCCCATTTTCATGAACGCTTGTTCACGATTTTGGAAACTCTTTTTTCTCCGTGCAGGGAGACGACTCTTACACCTGGACTGAGCTATCGACCTAAACAAAAAATCTCGTCTCGAAAAATGCCACCGGGACCGTCTGGGATCGAACCCAGGCCGACTGGGTGATGTAGTATCCGTCAGTTACTATAATAAGTAGTGCCAGCTCACTATGGTACATTGGGTGGCCAAGTTTCAAAAAAGTGACCTTCTCCAAATATTTTTTGGTATTTTTTTCTCGAAAGTAAACATTCTAACTAAGAAAAATCCAAATTTTCAAAGCTGTAAGTTTGTTCGTTACGGAGATACGCAAGCTGAAAGTCAAAAAATGGAGTAAAAAACTAGCGTTTTTCGTAAAAAAGGCTGATTGTTTAATTTTAACATAGCTCAGCCATTTTAAATATTTTATTAGGACAATTATACATCTTTGGAAAGGTAATGAGATAAGCATGAGCATGAGCATGAGCATGAGAGACCACCCATGGTTGTCCTTCTCCGTTGCTGAACAGGACCGTAATATCCCATCAGCACAACTGGTCACACGCTTCAACGATCAAATGATGTTTCCCTTATCAACAGCATGCATGAATGCGCTGAAAAGATAAAACATCACGATCTTCAAAACTAGAGCCGGTACGAATAGGAAACAGTCGTTGGCCACCAACGGCGCCCGCCATGTCAGTTTGTAGATCTCGAGGGGATGGGACGGGAATGTTAGTTAGCACAGGCTGCTACCAAGGGTGGGTTCTATACGATATCCACACCCCCGCGTGTGCCGGAAAACTACTTGGGATTTTGTTAGTGGGGAAGGGTAATGGCCAGGATTCATCATAGAGGATGATGATGTGGCCCAATAATCAATGAATTTTGTTGAATAGGGTGATGTATTATGTATTCTCAAGGCAAACAATCGGATGATGCGGATGAGACCGTTCCCGGTTATTTGGTGTTGAGTTTAACATAAATGATTCAATCTTAGACAGCCGGCTGTGGAAAGATAGAATCAAAATTATGTGTGATTAAAAGGTGAAATATTAAACTCAGCGTAACATATTTACGTAGAGTTGCCCTGAGACTATTTATACTTTTAAATTATTATAAGATGAGCGACCAATTAATGACTGAAGAGTTATGATGTTATCTGAAGGACTTGAACAATCGCGTAGAAACAATATTTGTCGCCGTGATTCGCGGGAAACGAATGGTCGAATTGAATGATAATTTATATTTTGCTGACGCAATTTAAAAAGAATCTTCCCGTGAAACAATTGCAAATCATAGAACAAAGAAATCCGACTGTGATGTGTATCAAATACATGACTAACGAGAAAAACACACCGACGACGATGGACGAAAACGGAACGCGAAAAAAAATGCGTCCCGACGGACAGGCATCGCGAAACGAACTGGCTCAGCTCTGCTGTCATCGTGACAACCAGAGCTAGCCGCACCTTCACACACACACGCACGAACTCACCCGAAATACACACCGACGACGATCGACGAAAACGGAACGCGAAAAAAATGCGTCCCGACGGACAGGCACCGCGAAACGAACTGGCTCAGCTCTGCTGTCATCGTGACAACCAGAGCTAGCCGCACCTTCACACACACACGCACGAACTCACCCGAAATACACACCGACGACGATCGACGAAAACGGAACGCGAAAAAAATGCGTCCCGACGGACAGGCATCGCGAAACGAACTCATCTTTGGAAAGGTAATGAGATAAGCTTTTAAACTATTGACAGATAAAATGTTATTTCCAAACCAAAAACTGAAGTTTTCATCGTATAACTGGAGCATTTTTTTGACAAAACTTATTTTTTTGTGTTTGTTAATCGAGTACTTTTTTTGCTAACCGATGCTAAACATGAAACTAAGATCACTTAAAAGATTGGATCATAATCTAACATTGCTGAAATTTCCAGCCTGCGATTTTTTGCGTTTTCGGAGATATGCCATTTTGAACATTTACGTTTTATCAAAATTTGCTGCAATCTACATATGCGCCCGTTTATTTCACTTGCTTTGCTACCTACTTCGTGGGCATCGTCGCTTCAAAATTCAATACCTGGTTTCAAGAAGTTCGAAATGACTTTATTGGAATTTTCTGTTGCCTACATTTAAAATTAAGTACCTTAGTCAAAATAAGGTATTCGTACCGAAGTTTTTCAAGCGAAATTGGAGAATCTCAGTTTGATACCGAAAAAGTATTCAGCAAAATATTGACATAGCATGATGAATTTCTGCGATCAATCCATGAAACTGATCCACATTTAAGTTCTATGTTGGTTAGTACAAAACATCATAAAAAGTACCTTTAACATATCCTGAAGCCGTCAGAAACTCTATAATCAAATGAATTTTCATGAACAAGAACATCAGGATTAGTAAGAATATGTTTTGTTTTTTATCGTTTTACTTCATAATTAATATTTTGAATAAAATTATTATTTTTTCTGTTATTTGATTTAACAATTCAAATTTTCGCAATTTATGCCCGTAAAGGGTAGGTGGGGCGTGGGGGTGGGTCTCAAGTTATATGGCATGGACTCACAAAAAGAAACACACAGCAGTAAATAATAAATATTTGACTTTAAATGGATTTATTACGTTTAACAAAATTTTGTTGGAGGGGAGGAGGGGAGGGGGGGGGGGGTGTGAAAGAAAGTGAAGGGAGGGGTTGTGTCCTTAAAGTGGGGATGTATTAGCTGATCCATAATTTAATAATATAAACTTGCAATACAATATATACGCAATTCTTTTGCACTTGCAAATGTATGAAAAGACTATTTATTATAAACAATCAACTATTGAAAAACATGAAAAGTCATAAAAATCGACGTATATCATTTCAATACCATACAATTACCCAAATTTGTATGAAAAAAACATTTAAAAAGCAAAAAAATAATTTGGCCGCCTGTTTGTATGGAGATGGCCCATAGTGCAGCTG
>NC_068938.1:64671215-64702320 GCF_016801865.2 Culex pipiens pallens | reverse complement strand
TTCAGTTAAATTTCTCAGCAAAAGAAAAATCTTCATAAAAAGGATTACCAGAAAAAAATTAATCTGTTTTTTTGTCCAGGTGACAAATAAGCAGTAGGAATCTTTACATATTGCTTGCGTAGCCTTATATAGCTTGAATTGAAATACATTTTTCCTCCAAATCAGGACACACATTTTTTTTATCAAAATTAAACTGTTGTTTATTTTCCGTGAGGCACATTCATTTGATGAATTTTTAATTTTCGGATTATATATTAGAAAAACACTTAAGCATTTTAAACAGACTTATTCATATTTTCTCATTTATAGTTAATTTAGCACATTGACGAACAATACCTTTTATTAATTGAGGTTAATAAAAATTATGTGTTTAAGTGGAGTTTGCTAAAAAAAACTCTTACACATATTTTTTTTCCACATAATACTAAACAGTTTATGAGAGCAATTCTCTACCAAAACCGGAAATGGGTTATTTTTGTATTTTTTTATTTAGCTCAAACTTTGTGGGGGCCTTCCCTATGACCAAATAAGCTATTTTGCGTCATTGGTTACCCATACATGTCTCCATACAATTTTGACTGCTGTCCATACAAAAATAGTATGTAAATATTCAAACAGTTGTAACTTTTGAATGAATTTTCTGATCAATTTGGTGTCTTCGGCAAAGTTGTAGTTATTGTTGAGGACCTTTGAGAAAAAATAGGTACATGGAAAAAAATATGCAGATTTTTTTTATCAACTTTTTTTTTTACTAAAACTCAATTTCCCAAAATACGTATTTTTTGATTTTCGAGATTGTTCGAGATTTGATATGTTTTAGGGGACAAAAATCCGCAACTTTTGAGCCATAGAGAAACATGGTCAAAAACTCTGCCACCGAGTTATGAATTTTTGAAAAACACAGTGACTCTTGGAAAAAATCGAAGTTTCATGCAAAAACAAGTTTGACATTATTTTTTAATGCAAAATTGAATTTGCAATCGAAAAGTACTCTACAGATTTTTTGATAAAGGGCTCCGTTTTCAAGATATAGCCACCGAAAGTTTGATTTTTGCGAAATATTTGCAGTTTTTTATTTTTTAAAAATAGTGACCATGAGTGACCGTTTCTAATTTTTTTTTAAAGATCAGAAAATTTGCTATAAAATTGTCTAAGAGACATTGAAGATTGGACCTCGGGTTGCTGAGATAGAGCCGCTTTAAGAAAAAGAAACACGAAAATTGAAGTTTTCTTAATCTCACCAAAACAACCCACCATTTTCTAATGACCATATCTCAGCAAATTATGGTACGATTTTCAATGTTAAAACATGAAACATTTTTGAAATTTTCCGATCTTTTCGAAAAAAATATTTTGAAAATTTTTAAATCCAGACTAATTTTTTAAAAGGGCCAAACATTGAATATTACACCCATTTAAAATGCTAGTATTGATTTAAAAAAAATCAAAATATTTTTTTCGAAAAGATCGGAAAATTTCACGAATGTTTCATATTTTAACATTGAAAATCGGACCATTATATGCTGAGATATCGTCATTAGAAAATGGTGGGTTGTTTTGGTGAGATTTAGAAAACTTCAATTTTCGTGTTTCTTTTTTTTAAAGCGGCTGTATCTCAGCAACCAGAGGTCTTATCTTCAATGTCTCTTAGACAATTTTATATCAAATTTCTGAACTTTAAAAAAAATATTTAGAGATGGTCACTCATGGTCACTTTTTTTAAAATTTAAAAACTGCAAATATTTTGCTAAAATCAAACTTTCGGTGGCTATCTCTTGAAAACGGAGCCCTTTATCAAAAAATCTGTAAAGTACTTTTCGATTGCAAATTCAATTTTGCATAAAAAAAATGTCAAACTTGTTTTTGCATGAAATTTCGATTTTTTTTCCAAAAATCACTGTTTTTTCAAAAATTCATACTCGGCGGCAGATTTTTTGACCATGTTTCTTTAAGGCTCAAAAGTTGCGGATTTTTATCCCCTAAAAGATATCGAAAAATCTCGAAAATCAAAAAATACGTATTTTGGGAAATTGAGTTTTAGTGAATTTTTTTTCCGTGTACCTATTTTTTTCTCAAAAGTCCTCAAGAATACCTACAACTTTGCCGAAGTCACCAAATTAATCAGAAAATTCACTCAAAAGCAGCCGAAATTGTATGGAGACTTGTATGGGTGAACCAATGACGCAAAATAGCTTATTTGATCATAGGGAAGGCCTCCACAAAGTTTAAGTCAAACCAAAAAATACAAAAAATAAAAATTGTCGAAATCGGCCGATTTCGTAGAAAGTTGCTCATGAGCTTTCTTACTATCAGTAATTCAACAAGCTTGACATAAGTTTTTTCTTCTTTCTGTCAAAAATTTTAAGCTTTAGGGTAGAGTAGTCATCAATGAGACACGGGGAACAATGATAAAATGGCTCTCACAAGTCGTAGTTTCAACCAATCAGGCTCATATTTGGGGGAAAGGTGTGTCTACTGGATACACGTCTACCATATTAGTGGCTTTGGTTATGGACGCTCCCTTGAAAAAAGTTATTCATAAATGTTTGATTCTGGGGTGTAAAAGTAAATTATGGACAAAAATTACTTTTTCGCTCGTAGGCTGCCATTTACACCAAAACTAATATTTCTTCAAATTTCTTTCGACGTTCCATAGGGATTGAGTTGGGCTACAATGTCTTTTCATTAGGTTTGGCCAAAATTAAGAATATACCCAGTATCCAGGACTGTCTCATTGTTCCCCACTCATTTCAGCTCATGGGTAACAATGAGACACTTTGATTTTGCTTCATTAAACTTTTCAATATCAATGGAAAACTTTCAAAACAAGAATTAAAAGTGATTTTTGGCATATTTATAGAGTTTTAACTTCATTTAACCAAAAATACAAAGTTATTTGGTATAAATATACGAATTTTACAAAATTTAAATACTTTTTAGTATAACTTTTGTTAATTAAAGTTTCATGTTGGCAAAATTGCTCTAAAATGTTCAAGGCAAGTTACCTGCAATGGAACAATACAAAAACATGATGTTTTACTAGAAAAATCTTGATTTTCGTAGTGTGTCTCATTGTTCCCCAGCCGTCTCATTGTTCCTGCCAAGTGCGTCTACAATGAGACAGTTGAATAACTCTGGCTGTAGATTTCGGATCGATCTCATATTTTGGTCAATGTTAGAACACATTAAAAGAAAGAAAATGCAACAAAAAGCTCATTAAAACATGCTGATGAAAAAATGAGAAAAATCTTTGAAAGTTGAAAACCAAAAGTGTCTCATTGATGACTACCCTACCCTATGCTATTCAAAATCAGTTAAAAAT
Organism: Culex pipiens pallens; assembly: GCF_016801865.2. Taxonomy (NCBI): domain Eukaryota; kingdom Metazoa; phylum Arthropoda; class Insecta; order Diptera; family Culicidae; genus Culex; species Culex pipiens. The sequence goes on along the minus strand of NC_068938.1, from coordinate 64,698,998 downwards.
GTATTTTGAAATCAAATGGCTTTGGTGATACTGAGGTTTCCTAAGAAATTTCCTGGACGACCATTTGACGTTCAATCTTTTTCTTTCTGAGTATGATGTGTGTCTTTCCAAATGAGTCAAAAATAGTAAAGATCTGGCAACCCTATCCAAAGATATGAGTAGTTGAATTTATTTTAAAGATTATTAAAAGGGACAATTGTTACTATTTTTAATACAATTATTGTTATAATGAATGTTATGCGTTGCTTGCAAAGTATCGTCTTTTACGCTTAAGTTCTTCTGAAGAACTATTATTAAAATACGCTTATTAGATCTCGCTTTAAAAAACAAATTAAAATCTATAATTTTATGAAAATTTTGATGCATTTTTTAAAAATTGAAACGATGCACAAATTGAAAATTGTGAAAAAGCTTTAAATTGTTTGACAACTTTTCACTATTTAATCGACGTCAATTTAAAAAAAACATTGTTTTTCAAGTTTCGCAGAATTTAGGGATTTTTGTAGCAAACTTCCAACGCCCAAGGCTCCAAGAAAGTTGGAACGGTAACTTCAACTCAATGGTTCTCGGGCATAACTCAACCAATCAAGATGATTCTTCTTTCCAGTGATTTGTTAGGATGTCTAGATGATTCTAGAACAGCGATTCTCAACGGGAGTACCGGGCCTGCTTGATTTACATGGTAGGGGGTACCAGCCTAGAAGAAGGTTGAGAATCGCTGTTCTAAAACTTTGCAGAACTTAATTTGATCAAATCTGTTATTTTTGCGATTAAAAACATCGTTCCAACTGTTTTTATCGCGTGTGACAAAAAATTGCCAGAAAATTTCGCAGAGGCAGTCGTTAAAAAAAAAGTGAAACGATAATTACGGTCGCAGAAATTACAGATTTGTTCAAGTTCTGTAAAATTTTAGGATCATCTAGACATTCTTACAAATCACTGGAAACAAGAATCGTCCCGATTGGTTGAGTGATGCCTGAGAACGAGCGTGTTGAAGTTACCGTTCCACCTTTTTTGGGAAGCTTGGGCGTTCGTGTAAGTTGGACATGCGTTAGGCTTTCCAATGTTAACAAAAAAAAAATTTTTTTTTTCAAAAAAAAATGCTAAATATGATTATAAATGCAGGAAATGCATATAAAGTTGTCTATAGCGGATAAGACATTCCATTACAATTTTGAAGTTTTTGAAAAAAAAAAACTAATTTGCTCCCTGATTTTTTGGCACGATTCCGAAGGGCATAATCTTTGAAAAGTACTACCGTAAACTGGGGTGACTTTGATAGCCCGGGGTGACTTTGATAGGCTTTTCAAATGCCCGTTAAATTAATGTCTAAACATTTTTGAGAATTTTGAGTATGTAACCATTATCGAACATATAAGCAAAAATGTGACTGTTACATTGGATGTATCAAAATTAGTGGCCAAATAAAATTTCTGTCACCCTGGGCTATCGAAGTCACCCCAGTTTACGGAACGAAATAATGCACCGTCCTCTCATTAAGTGAACATTTTAATAATCAAAAACAATAATATAATATTCGAGGAATTAATCTATTAATGATGAAAAAGATTTTTTTACAAAATGATTTTTTAAAAGTATTGGTATCGATCAGGAAATACCTTCTAAAATATAGATTTTTGAACATGACCTTGCCCATTTTATATTACCAGCCCGCGAAATTGTATGAAGACTTTTTCTGTTTTATTAAATTTAAACTAGTTGTTCGAAATTGCATTCAAATAAAAAGAATAGAAAGAAAAGCCTGTTTACAAAAACGTAAGGAGTTCTGATTAATTTCAATCAAAACCAAAAAGTCATTACAAAAAGACTAGTTTTTCCACATTATACAGTATGTAAAAATAGAATTTACACCCCTTGGGCACTATGCACATTTTGTGACTGAACATGTAAACAATTAATGTTTGACATAAACCAAGTACTACGTTTTGTTCAGAAACTCATGCCGAACATTTTGTTACAAAAAGCTCATGAAAAGATGATTTCAATAAATAGTTATATAACAAATACTATTCCAGAAATCAAAAAAGGTGCAAAAAAGTTTGTACACCTTTCGAAAAATTAACATAAATAAAGTTATTTGTTAACAAATCACCATAAATCCAGTCTCCCAACCAGAGCTGAAAATGTCAGGGGTCCAGACGCGAAAATCGGCGACGCATACACGATTTTTTCAGATCCATTCACTGAACCGCAAAACCGTGACATAAACAAACCCGACTCAGTCGTGAGTGCCCTAGTTCACTGAGCAGCTGCAATTCGAGGCAGTAGTCGACCAACGCTCATTCGACGTTGCACGCACACACATAAAGAAACAAGTTTTTACACAAAAAGTTGGTATTTATGCGTGGAAATGTTATTTTGAACATAAGTTATGGTTGTTTTAAGTGTTTTGCACAGTCTAGAACCATTCAATTGTTAAAAAATAGTCAAAATAGTGTTTAGAGAATATTTTACGAGTCAGTCATACGACACGAATTGAGTGAGTGTAGCTCATTTTTTCACGTCTCTCATTCTCCAGCAGCCGACCGGAACGAGTCAGGCGGCAGTGGTTGAACGGACACAGTAGGCTTACAGTCAGATGCTAGCAGTGAACTGACTTTTTGGTTTGCTTCATGTGTACGCTGGGTTGGAAACATTTTGCAGGCCTGCTCCCAACTTCAAATAGGCATCTCGTTGTCACGATGACAGCAGAGCTGAGCCAGTTCGTTTCGCGGTGCCTGTCCGTCGGGACGCATTTTTTTTTCGCGTTCCGTTTTCGTCGATCGTCGTCGGTGTGTATTTCGGGTGAGTTCGTGCGTGTGTGTGTGTGTGAAGGTGCGGCTAGCTCTGGTTGTCACGATGACAGCAGAGCTGAGCCAGTTCGTTTCGCGGTGCCTGTCCGTCGGGACGCATTTTTTTTTCGCGTTCCGTTTTCGTCGATCGTCGTCGGTGTGTATTCTTCACGTAAACTAATGTCAAAAACAAAAACAATGACTTTTATATCCCGCCTTTTGACATGGAGGATTTTTAAAACCCGCCAAACAAATCGCAGCAAACTGATGGTTTCTGGAGAAAATTCAGAAAAGTCCTTGTCAGAAATTTTCAGTTTTGTTTTGAAAAGCAAGTGATTATTTCGGACCTCAGGATTGATTGAGACGGAAAAAAAGTGGCTGAATTTGGCCGGAATTCTAGAATTTTCAATCCCGTAGATCTGGCCAGATTAAGAATTCTAGTTTAACAAAATTCATGGCCTTAGTCGCTTTCGGTGGATCACAGAGTGAAAACGAATCGGAAAAAAATCCAAGAAAAATTCAAAACTGAAAAAAAAACTTAAGCAGAAGATGAAACATATTTTAAGTTTGTTAGTTTTTTAAGTGAAATAAACTTTTTTTGGGGGGGTGGGCTTGTTTGAAAGAGTGTTATTCGAAATGCTTTTCATATTTGATACCGTTAGTGGGCATGGGGTTTGAGACTAGGCCAAAGTGATTCTTTTTTACGGATTTTGAAATTTTCCAGGTTCTTTAAAATGAAATTTATTTCTGTTTAAAGCTTAAAGGGTTGTTTTGGGCAGAGCTGTGGAGTCGGAGTCGGTGAAGTCGGGTCTTTTTGGGGACCTGGAGTCGGAGTCAGAGTCGTCTTCACTCAGAATGCCGGAGTAGGAGTCGCTTGAAATATGACCCGACTCTGCAGCCCTGGTTTTGGGGACATCTTAAAGATACTTTTCTGGAAAAAATCAATTTCAGAGAATAAATTCTGTCATTTAGGTAGCTGTTTGAATTTGAGATACATTTGTGGCAAAAAATCTCCTCTTGAAAAATCAACAATCAAAAATATTATTTTGAAAATGCTATTGAAATTGCAAAATGTTTAAAAATCTCCACATTCTACAATACCGATTCTATAGAACAAATTACGATACAAGATTTGAACTCGTATCGAAAAAAAAAAACGAATGAATGATATTTCCATACCAAACCAAATCAGCTCGAGGTTCGTGCCAATACTTTCATTGGGGAGATGCAAATGGCCAACCGCTAAATTGTTTGGAATCCAACAGGGTTGGTACATTCCATGGGATCAAGGCTCTTAACACCTAGCACCACAAAATACACCTTTTTAACGGGACTGATCATCAGAATGATCAAATCTAGGAGATCGGAATCGCTGTAATGTTTCCCGTCTACTAAAGTCTAATTTAAAGCAGATCTCAGAATAATCACATCACAAACGAAAACATTTGACAAGAACTTATCTGAATTTTCCTCAGCAACCCCCAGTTTGCTGCGATTTGTTTGGCGGGTTTTACAAATCCTCCATGTCAAAAGGCGGGATATAAAAGTCATTGTTTTTGTTTTTGACATTAGTTTACGTGAAGAAATTCGGGTGAGTTCGTGCGTGTGTGTGTGCACGGAGAGACCGGCCAGGGCAAATCTAAGAAAATCTTGGTTAATTTAACTAAAAGTGTGGGTTAATTTTTTACACAGCTTTTTTTCAACAATCGATTGTTGATTTTGTTAACCCGAAATTGCTGACCACCTGTAACTAAAAGTAGCTAAAAAAATAGTTAGAATTGCCATTTTTGTTGGCTAAATGGCCGAAAAAAAATTCTAGCAGTCGACTGCTAGAATATTTTTTTCAGAAAATTAACTATTTTTTTTTGTTTTCAGCTGAAATATTGTGGAATATTCCGTAAAAAACAGGCTTGACCATATTTTTCAACTATTTTTTAACAATTTTTTTTCGTTGTATCAACCGAAATATTTTTGCATGCAGCAAATTATTAGTGGTTTTTAACAAAACATTACCTTATTAAACATTATTTATGTTAGTTTCTATATATATTCTTTGATTATTTAACGATACAGGCTGGGCCGAATTTGTAGCTATATTTTTAACTAATGTCTTACTTGAATACAGAAAAATATTCGTACATGTAGTCAGTAATTGGGTACTAAAGCCCTATGTCAACTTTTATGTACAACGGTAAAAAAACACGATTAAAAACCATTTCTGATCGCTTTTTTTCATTTAAATGCAAATTTTTTTTTTGACAAGACAACATTTTTTCGATGGATCAACTATGGTCCCCTTGGAACGAGCTGTCAAGTAGGAGCTTTTCTGTCAAGAAGGACCGCGAGGTTAATTTTTCAAAATTGATTTAAAAATCTATTTTAAACTCTTTGTGGTCGTACAAAGGGTCATTGTACTCAGAAAAATTAGCTTTATCGCTGTAAACAATAATATCAGCAATCTAAGCTTCATTTTAGGACCCAATTAGCTGTTATTAGCAATATTTTTATTGAATTTGCAGTAAATTGTATAATAATGCCTCACAAATTAATGCTGGGTGTTTTTATATTCGCATTTATTCTGCCAAAAATTTTAACTTTTTGTACTAATTGTTTTTTTTTGCATGAAGTTATTAAATAACTGTTTAAAAGCATAAAAACAAAACTATTATAAAACATGTAAAGTTTAATTAATGTTTTAAAAAAAATTAATAATGAAAGGATTTTACAAATTTTGTTAAACATATTTAAAAAAGATGTTTAATTTCTCGTGAATTCCTTAAAAATAGAAACCGAGCAAAATTTTCACCAAAGCATATAATTTTATTATGTTGTATAAAATTAAGTGTTGTATTCACTTACCATCACTGTGAAATTATCCGATAAGTCATCATCATCTACAACGGTCTCAGGTTTAGTTATTTTTCTTGTGGTTGGACACAGAATTCACACCAAAAGGAACTTTTTGCTGCAAATAGACATATGAAATGTATTAGTAATTTTATACAAAATTTTTAATTTCGGCTATAAACTGAAAAAGGAACGAAAATTAATGTAATTATAATGAGGAAAGAATAAATATGAATAATGCTACTTACCAAGCTTGCATTAATATAACAACACACTTTCATTGCATTTGATTCAATTTATTCAACGTACTCCGATTCCTGAAAACAACATTTTGAGTTTTACTTACCAGTTTATTGAGCAGTCTTCTTTAAACAGCATTTTTAAAATATTAATATTAAAATATTAAAATTTTCTTTTGTATATCTTTTATAAATTTTAGTTTTTAGACATTTCCCATCATCGAATTTTTATTTTGATATTATTTGTACGCATTTCTATGTATTTTATGGTTGATGATTCTGAAAAAAATAATGGTTCATTAAAATTGTATCCATCGTAAGCACGAAGGTTTTTGATGATTCAGTTTTCCAATTAAAATCACAATAGATAAATTGTTATGTAAAAATAAACCCATACTTTCTTAGATTAACCAACATTTTGTTAAATTTTCCCGTGCATGAGTTCGCCGGCCTCTTCCTTTCACTGCCCTTCCCTTTACTTCAAACATTGTCATAAAGTCCCCTCGCATCAGAGGTCCTCATTGCGAATGTCCTCGTCTTGCTCTTTATAGTTTATCACCTGCAAATAAATCATCAACAAGCTTACTCACCAATTGCACCTCCACAGTTGCAACAGTGTTTACTTTGATGTTGCTCCCTTTAACATTAACCAAATAGTTTGATTTGCACCTTTCACATCCTCTCACTTCATAATTAACAACACAAACTCAACAAATCGACCGCTTTCGTTCGAATCCTGACTTCAAATGACAGACGTAAACAAACCCAAGTTCATCTTTTAAATATTCAACCAATTGTTAATTATATTCAACCAACAAAATTCTTGATTTTTCTAAAACCAAAGCTAACAGTCGAGCACGTTCATTCGAGTTCGGGAAATCTGTTAGCTTTTTGCCTTTAGCATTTTCAACAAACAGGTTATTAAATTAATACTGAATTTTAGCTATTTTAACTGAATATTGGCAGTAACAAGTACGTTTTTGTTAAAATTTAAGAAAGTAAAATCAACAATTTTAATTGTTAAAATTTCTGGGCACAGTCTCTCCGTGTGAAGGTGCGGCTAGCTCTGGTTGTCATGATAACAGCAGACCTGAGCCAGTTCATTTCGAGGTGCCTGTCCGTCGGGACGCATTTTTTTTCGCGTTCCGTTTTCGTCCATCGTCGTCGGTGTGTTTTTCTCGTTAGTCATGTATTTGATACACATCACAGTCGGATTTCTTTGTTCTATGATTTGCAATTATTTCACGGGAAGATTCTTTTTAAATTGCGTCAGCAAAATATAAATTATCATTCAATTCGACCATTCGTTTCCCGCGAATCACGGCGACAAATATTGTTTCAACGCGATTGTTCAAGTCCTTCAGATAACATCATAACTCTTCAGTCATTAATTGGTCGCTCATCTTATAATAATTTAAAAGTATAAATAGTCTCAGGGCAACTCTACGTAAATATGTTACGCTGAGTTTAATATTTCACCTTTTAATCACACATAATTTTGATTCTATCTTTCCACAGCCGGCTGTCTAAGATTGAATCATTTATGTTAAACTCAACACCAAATAACCGGGAACGGTCTCATCCGCATCATCCGATTGTTTGCCTTGAGAATACATAATACATCACCCTGTTCAACAAAATTCATTGATTATTGGGCCACATCATCATCCTCTATGATGAATCCTGGCCATTACCCTTCCCCACTAACAAAATCCCAAGTAGAAGTAGTTTTCCGGCACACGCGGGGGTGTGGATATCGTATAGAACCCACCCTTGGTAGCAGCCTGTGCTAACTAACATTCCCGTCCCATCCCCTCGAGATCTACAAACTGACATGGCGGGCGCCGTTGGTGGCCAACGACTGTTTCCTATTCGCACCGGCTCTAGTTTTGATGATCGTGATGTTTTATCTTTTCAGCGCATTCATGCATGCTGTTGATAAGGGAAACATCATTTGATCGTTGAAGCGTGTGACCAGTTGTGCTGATGGGATATTACGGTCCTGTTCAGCAACGGAGAAGGACAACCATGGGTGGTCTCTCATGCTCATGCTCATGCTCATGCTCTCCCAACTTCAAATAGGCATCTTTGACTTATTTAAAAAATAATTTGGATTGAATTTAAAGTTTACCAAAGGCCGATAATAGAAATAGGCTGAAAAGGGGTATAGTTCCCCTACTTAGTATAAAAGTTTATATAACTCTGGAAATTCTATATAAAACTTATCTAAACTTAATTTTGCAAACTTTTAATTTAACTAAATGTCAATTGAATTGCTAAATAAACATTTTGGAGTGGATATAACACCGTTTTGGGGGTCTTTGTATCGATAGAATAGATTTTTCGTTGGAATTTCGTACCAACCCGAAATTACGTCGTCGGAAAATCCGCCAGCATCCAAACCGGTTCACAATTCACAAGTCATCCTATGTGGCATCGGAAAGGGCATAAAATTTCCGATCTTTTGATACCCAAACATCTAGGTTTTCTATAAAACCCACGTTTTTAAATACCTAAGCAAAAACGTTGTTATGGTTTCGTTTGAGCAACCTGCAAAAAATGTATGGACTTACGTAATTTTTGTTCTCGTGGATCAAACTTACTGTATTGAGAATGTACATTAGGGTGGGTACGAATTTTGAAAAGTTATCAGAACAAGTTCTCTGCCCATAATTGAAAATTCGGCTATTATGCCAAATCAAGTAAACCGAGAAAAACGCGTTTTAGTGTTTGTCACAAAATCTCCGTCAAGGCAATTTCCCATAAGAGTGGCATATTAGCCGTTTTGTTTTTCGCATCGGCAGCCAAGTCTAAACACTATTTTAGTAAAATTCAAGTTCAAGAAGATGCGTTGGAACATTCTCTACCACCTGGTGCTAATATCTCGTTTTTGCTAAAAGTGGATATTAGCCGTTTTTTCAATGGTGGGCAGTTCTGGTGTGGTTCCCCTTGTAGGGCATACCCATAGAGACTCTCACGCCAAATTTCAGCTCATTTGGTTTAAAACTGGTTTGTCTCAAGCGGGTTCAAGTTTACATGGAAATTACTATGGGAAATTTTGAATTTTCGTTCATTCGCTCCTACAGGCCTGGAGAAAACATGTAGAATCTTCTAGAATGTCCAGAAATAAAAAAAAAAAAACCGCGACGCCACATGTCAAACAGCTACCCACCCTCATTGTACATGTATATACAAACGATTCGTTGATTGAGTTCTAAAATTCAACTAAATTGCTAATATTATTGTTCACAATGATAAAGCTTAATTTTTTGGGTACAATGACCCTTTATACGAGCGCAAAGGATTTAAAATGGATTTTTAAAACAATTTAAAGTAATAACTTTGCACGTGAGCTGTCTAATGCTGTCACGGCGTAAAAACTCATGCAGTTCCGTAAACTCTCTCCCTCGCTCGCATTCCGCTCTCAAATTCCGTAGCTAAAGCGAAAATTTAAGAAAGGGTAAAAAGTGTATCACAAACGGAGTCGATCAATGGCTCATGGATAGGTATCCAAAAACACAATTCACATTGTCATTTTCGAAATGACTTGACTTGTCTTGGTTTGGCTAAGAAGTTTTTGAGGCTATTCTGGACCTGATTTGGGGCCGGCGGAATCTTTGCATGCTGGACGCGATTCACAAAGGTAATTTTTTTTTCTAAGATGACATTCGAAGCACGATGAAAAATGCTTTCGAATGAAGTATAATAGTTTTGGGTTTTTTAAGCCGTATGGGCGAACCAGCATGTGATAATGCATTGGTATCGTCAAAAATAGCAGTTTAGCGCAGATATTATCGACTAAGCAAACAGTTTTCTTAAAGTGGCTGTAACTTTGGCAAATTTCAATGGATTTTTGTCCCGTTCCAGCCAGGAATGGACGGAGGACATTCCAGACTACCTAGTTATGCAAAAATGAAGCAATTTTGAAAAATTTTCATCGTTTTTTGTTTTTCGGTTTTAGGTTTGCAAATAGTTTTAAGTAAATATTTTTTGATAGGAAAGGGCTATGGGGAAGATTTTCAATAGGGACTTATCGGAAACTAAGCGGGATCGAATGCAACCAGAAGTGTTCAAATCCATTCAGCCATTTCCGAGAAATCCCAGTGACATGTTTTGGCCAATTTTCAAATGATTTTATATGCCTATTTGAGGAAGCCAAAACACCCAAAAAGCAAAAACTGAAAATTGGGTTTATTGGTCCTTTAAAAAAAACTCCAGAACTCGTCTCTTTGTATCCACTCTAATACAAACTGCTAAAACGCTTAACCAAACCACAACCAAAAAGTCATGATTTGGTAATTTTGTAATGGAAGAACTAATTGGAATATATCTTGGAAATGTTTTCGAACAAAAACATCCCTATTACGATTTTTTACTATGAAAATAAATTTTAAATTGATTGTTTTTCAACACGTAAGGTGGGGTTAGAAGAATACTCCATGAAAAATAATGTTAGTTTGTTAACAAATAAATATTCATCAACATGAACAGAAAATAACAACGCATTTTCATTTTGAAAATGTGTTGATTGTCAACAAATATATCAATTTTCGGAAAAAATCACATAATTTGCAAGATTAATGATTCATCTTCAAATATCTTTTAATTTTGTGCGTGGTAATTTTATAATACTTTTAATAATTTTTTACGTACTTGTATTCCAATATGTTACGTATTCGAATATTTTTTTTTTTTCATATTGAAAATCAGTGTGTATACAAAAAAAATCTTATTCTTCTAGTTAAGACTAAACTGTTAATTGTGTGTTTCAAATGCAAAGCAGCTGACTACCTCAGCACGCGCAGTTGACCGTTGAAACACAGACGTGACGTAATAATTGAATTTATATCCCACACACAATCACACACATACACACATTTCAGGTGCGCAGCAATCCAGCGCGCCAGCAAGTGAGTGGCAGTTTATTTCCCAGGTTGGCACGTGGCCTAATCCTCATGTACCGTGTACGTAGTACCTGCTCTAAATCCCGATTCAGGTCCACAGCGGTCCACGTCAGTGTTGGGTGCTATATATTTTTTAAATCATTTGTACTCCGATTTTTGTTTCACCTTTAAATTTATTTTTCATCTACTACAGTCTTTTAAAGTAAAGAAAAAAATAATAATCAAAGAACTGAAATAACATGATTTGGCAACACTGTCTCACGTATACCCATACACGTACAGATGAAATTTGATTATTCAAATGTGAGGTTTCACCGCAACATGATTAATTTTACTGTTTCGACTTTTCTCGTTTTTCCACAGCTCTTATGAAAAAAAAAAAACTCTCACAACGCACCTGAGTTTTATACCACATCGCCGTCGGCGATTGGAGTGCAAAAAACTTTTGATCAGCAAAATTTCGGCAGCTGAACGATTTCAAAACAGCGCAAAAGTTTACAAACAACGCTCAAGGTAGTGGTGTTGGCCCAACATAAGTAGCACCCCACCCCGCCACCCTCCCCCAGTAATCAGCTCATTATTGGTGGAAATTGGGCGAGCAAGAAAACGAATCCACACCTCGAGATACGCACGCATGGTGGAAAAATCGAGTGTTCAAGCTGTGGGGGCACGTGTCGACAACGTGGCATGTGGCATGAGGGGAAGGTCGAAATTGGAACGTGATATCCCATTCTGTGCTGGGGAAACAAACAAACAAATACACACTCTCTGTATTATTTCGTGATCAAATTAGGATACTTTTTTTCCGCGAGAATGGGCCCCTCCAGAACTCGACTCAACTCGGTTAGTAAACAATATCGATAATTGATATGTTCGAGGGCGGATGGGGGCAACAGCTTTTCCTGGAGGGTTGAAGGTGAAATTTCATTCGCGGAAGATTTTGCTTTCAGAGATTGGGTGACCTTTGAGAGGGAAAACGGCAGGTGGGAGAACTCATTTAGAATATTCGTGGAAATTTTGTTGAATTTCATATAATTTTTGATACTGTAAGTTAAAGTTATTGTGGGAAATTGTGTCAAATAATTCAGGTTGCTTTTTCGAACGTTTTGCAAAGTTTTTCTCTTGCTCAGCGATCTAACTTGCACGCAGTTACTAAAGTCGTTTGATCTCCAAAAGTCTAAAATGCAAACATCACCGCCAGTGTGCGCGCGCTGCAAAGTAAACAAGCTGCATATTGCACACCGTTTCACTTTGAAGTAATTCAAACGGATGCTGCAAGCAACCACTAGCGCAGTTCATTCATCCATGTGGTTTTATGAAATTATGAAGTAAAAACACCAGTCAGCCACCCATAACCGTCGAAGCCATCATTCGCGAGGTTCGTGTCTTCCCTAATGAGATTCCAAGTACCCACCAACGAAGGCCATGTCCTCTCCCATAGGACACGACGGATCATTTTCCACATTTCTGAGCTTTCTACCGAACTGCAACGTTGTCGACGCTGTGAAACGTCAACGACAAATTACAACATTGATTAATTTCACCAAAGGGACTTGTTTGCTGGACCACCCAACCTCCCACCCGCCGTTTCACTCGTTTGCAGGGACTTTTTTTTCTCTGCAAACAGCTTTTTTTTTTAAACCGTCCGCCATGATGATGTCCTTTGGGGAGACAGCTTAAGCGATGTCGTTTTAAATTGAAACAAAACTGAGACCGACTGTGCAAGCGGCGTTGATGGTGATGATGATGCTGGTTAGGAGGACTTTTTTATGCTGGGACCAAATCCCTCAACTATGAGAGAGGGGTTTTCGAGAACAGTTTGTGGAGTTTATGCTGTAATTACACTGCGACTGCAATCAACGGGTTGTCAACAGGCTAATTGGGGGATTTTTGAAGTGAAACGATTTTCAAATGAACATTTCCAGCAAGCATCGTAAAGCAAAACAAAAAAGGAAAAGGATAGGAAAATCCTGTAAAGTTTTCTTAAAACCAAATTTTATCTCTTCACCGTTTCAGGTTGCAAATTGTTGAAAAACACCTCTTTTTTCGCATGCTCAAAAATGAAAAGGGTTGTACTGCCCCTCCGTGACGAGATACCAAAAAACGGACCTTGGATTCGTGATCAGGGATAAAAGTTACCCCTAAGGACAAAGTTTTACGTAAATCGAATGGGGGATAAAAGGGATAAAAGTTACCCCTAAGGACAAAGTTTTACGTAAATCGAATGGGAGTCGGGGCAACTAGGGTTAGTGATTTTTTTACGATTTCACGGAAGCCGCGTAATCCGTGAAATTCGCCCCTATCTGTGAAATTTGAGAAATTTTTTTTTCTTCACAACTTATTTTTATTAGGTCCTTTTAGGTGCTGATTTGGGAAATATTGTGAAATGTCGCGAAAATTTTAAATATTCAATTGATAAATCGCTACTCAGTGCATTCAAACTTTATTTTTTTATTTCAAAAAGTTTAAAGAGATTTTTAACAAGCATTTTAAAAGCAGTTTACAAATTGAAAAATATTCCATATCAGATCTATACCTATTTTGTAAATATATTGTTCATTACAATATTCAACGAAATGCAGATAGTTTCTTTATTCTACAAAATCACGAAAAGATTTAAAAAGAACATTTATCAACACTTCTTTGAAAGAATACGCGAAAAATGACCTTTTTGCAATTCCGTCGTGAAACTACTTACTTTTCCTGTCAATCTTGAACGACGAAATAGCCTACTTTTCTGTACCAAAAATAACAGAATCGAATAGCAACACTTTTCAAAATAAATGCTGAAAAGTTCTACTTTTCAGCACTCAAATGGGTGCTGAAAAGTTGAACTTTTCAGCACTTGTTTTGAAAAGTAACATTTTTGAACATTTTTTTTTTATTTAAACGATTTATTGACAAAATACATGAAAATTAGAGATAAAATTTCACTCAGTGTGTGTTTTTTTGGAATTGCAAAAAATGTTGTATGGAACTCGTTGCAAAACTTGATTTTTTCAGCACTCTTCGTATTTATCCAACTCGGTGAACCTCGTTGGATAAATGTACGACTCGTGCTGAAAAAATCCTCTTTTTGCAACTTGTTGCATAAATTACTATTTTAACTTTTTTCTTAAATTTATTTTATTAATCTAACTTTTTGAAAACTCAATAAAATTAAATCAGCTGAATCGTAAATTCTTGACTTTTTTAGGTCCTATAAACAAATGTTAACATTGAGTGTTGAGTATTTCACCGCCTCCTTCTAAAAAAATGTCTATGTTGATTGGAGTAAGCGGGATACACTCAATGTTTACATTAATGTGTAAGACCTAATAATACACCAAAAGTTAAAGAAAGAGGGGATAGTCCTCACGAAAAGAAACGAGAGGAAAGTGCTATTTTGCGAGAGAATAGTCCTCTCACGTGTTCATTCGTTCATTGGAACAGTTCATCCTATTGAGTGGCTTATATGGACAAATGACCGCCACTTAGTCACCGAACCATGGTGGCTCATACGGCAAAGGAACGGTTCAATATGTCGAAGGTCTTGGGTTCGAGTCTCGGGACTGGTACTTTTTTTTTGATAGATGAACTTTTTTTGAAGATGAACCCATGAGTAAAGTACTCTCGGTAATCTCGGGATTTATCCTCTCAGTCCGCACACAGTACCATTTTACTACCGAATCGTGCTCTTTATCTTCTTGTATGCCGATGTCTAGTTCTGGGTGTAGAATCTAGAATTTAACTGACGGAAATTCTTCAAAATTTCTGAAAATTAATCCAATACTCCTATTTTTTAAACAAATAATTTGTGTTAGGTGGTATTATTTTGTATCTAGAACTATTGTTAACTTTTCTACACTGTTAATAATTCTACTAAAAGAATACATTTTTACGTTTATTTTGAGCAGTTTTTAGAGAACCGTGAAATTGCCGTGAAATTTCAATGTTTTGTAATTGGCATACCGCGTAATTTCGATTTTTTGCCGTGAAAAATCACTAGCCCTATAAGAATTACGTTCGAGAAAGGTTCAAGTTATTACAGAAAGGATTGTATGTTGTAATTTAGTCTTTGCTGTACCCGAAATCGTTGAAGAGTAGCAAAAATGGTCAAGGACAAACTTGTAGAAAGATTGACGGACTTTCAAAAATGAAAATACAATAAGAAAAATGCACCCAGAACTGGACATCGGCATTCGAGAGGATAAAGAGCACGATTCGGTAGTAAAATGGTGCTGTGTGTGGACTGAGAGGATAAATCCCGAAATTACCAAGAGTAATTTACTCATGAGTTCATCTTCAAAAAAAGTTCATCTACCAAAAAAAAAAGACCGGTACCGAGACTCGAACCCAAGACCTTCGGCATATTGAACCGTGCCTTTGCCGTATGGGCCACCATGTTTCAGTAACTAAGTTGCGGTCATTTGTCCATATAAGCCACTCAATAGGATGAACTGTTCCAATGAACGAATGAACACGCGAGAGGACTATACTCTCGCAAAATAGCACTTTCCTCTCGTTTCTTTTCGTGAGGTCTATTCCCTCGTTCTTTAATTTTGGGTGTGATTTTCTATTCCATTTTTTAAATTTAAGTTTCAAAGACAAATTGGGAAAAGTGCCGAAGATATTGGTTTTGGTTTTTTTGTCTCTTAAAATTGTTTATTTAAATTAATTTCATTTCATTAAAATCGTTTATTTATAAATTAATTTAAAAATGGCTCCAAACGACAACATTAAAAAAAATCAAACAAATTGATCATCTGGACCATTTTCATTTTTCCGATCAACATATTTTCAAGGAAAATAAATGGTAAAAGGAAAATCAATGGTAAACAAACCTTCAAAAATCAGCTGTTACTTCAAAAGTAAAAAGTAAAGTAAAACATCGGACAGTGTGACTTTCATGTACATTTTTCGGCAGACTTTTCGCGGTGTTTTAAAAACTCGATGTTCAGACAACTTTTTGAAACATTCAATAAAACATTTAATAAAATTGATGAGCCCAAATTGTGGTCTCACTTAAAATTCGAATTTTAAACACAAAAACTAAATGAAAATCTCATAAAAAATGCCGTGTGCATTCTTTTCAGAATGCCTGTCAAATGTCCTTTAAGTTTGAGTTAAATCAGCATTTTAATCACGAGATTTTTATTATTAACTTTAACTATATCTTACCACTTGTAGCATCAACAGGGTCAAAACTTACGCGAAGCACCAAGGGGGTCAAAAAAGTTGGAAATGCAACTTTACCCGGCTGTATCTCGGCTAAAACTCAACCGATTTGGATGATTCTTGTTGCATTCAATCCGGAAGAATGTCAAGAATCACCTCCGACAAGGTAGATCCAAAGTTGATGCGTCTACCTTAAGTTATAATAAAAAAGGCATTTCCTACCTTTTTTCCAAGGGTTGTATGAGCCCGGTGAAAATGCATTTTCAACTTTTTTGACCCCGTTGGGGCTACAAGTGTTAAGCATCACAATCTTAAAAATCACATTCCAGAGCATATTGAATCTTATTATACAGTTAAACCTCGCATAGTGCGCAGGCGTTTCGCTTTGTATTTCTTCGATTACTTTAAAGCGACATAATATTGTTGCACTCTTTTTAAATCTTATTGTAGATTGGAACAAGACAAACAAAAAGCTTCAAAAAAGTTGCAAAAATATAATGCCATGTTCAAGAAATTGACAAAATACTATGCGTAACGCCTGTGCACTATGCGAGGTTTTACTTTAGGTACAAATAGCATTTTCATTAATTTTACCATCAAATTTTTCAATGAGGAAAATTACACCTGTATCGGATCGACAAGATAATTGCGGATCGACAAGATGAGTGCATTTCACAATTAAAAAAAAACGACAGAAAAATTAAAAAAATTTACAATAAAGTTTGGTTTTCTCACCTTTTTAAAATTTTGTGTCGCGCCGTTCTCAGCTCCCATATATCCGATTTCGATTCTTCTTAATGCAGATGAAAGCTAGTGTGCTGAACCTGGGTGAGTTGCCTCGCAAATTTCGATATATCCATCTGTTTTCGGATGCGGCCAGACTTTTCAACAAAATACACAGTTTTCAAATGAAAATATGGTAATTTTTTTTTCATTTTCATATTTTTTATTTATCTCCAAAATTGCATTTTTCGAGCTCTAAAACCTCCCAAATTTTCATCCAGATCCATAATCTGGTTCTGGAGTTAGAGCCGTTTGATTTACCTACCAAAAGAAAAAAAAAATCCCTGAAAAAAGGTAAAAGCCCACCTGGTGACCTTCGCCAGCACTTTTCATTTCCAATTTTATCCGAAATTTCTTTCTACATTCATAGTACAGACCATGAGTGAGCATCTAAAACAAATTCGACATCGATCGGCAATCCCGATCAATTTTTAGAACTATTTACGTTTTGCCTTTCTTACTAAAGAAAGGTATTGGTTTTATTTTAAGGCTGGACGTCATTTCCAGCTTCGTAATTATGTCGATTCAGCATGAATTTTAATCAGAAAAATCGTCAAAAATCTGCATCGATTTTCGACGCTTCGTCACCAAGTCGACAAGTTGTCAAGTTGAGCTTCGAATACTGGCGCGAGAATGCTGGCGCATATATTTTGTGGCTCGATTTATACTCGTTTTGTAGTAGCTTGTCTACCGATGTTTCCTACAACATGTATGATATCGTAGCTTTTCGGTTTCTATTGCTCTGTCCTTTTTTGCATAACTGCTCAATGTTTATGCAAAAACTTTTGTGAGATAGATCATGCATTCGGCTACAATCAATTTGTTCCCCGTGCGCTCCTAAAATCGCCTAAATGTAGACTTCATTTTCGTAATTTTATTTAACAGGGTTCATTGGATTCCAAAAGGAGCTTTCCAAGCTTTCATCGTTTATATCGTTTTCAAAGTTTTCAATGCTGGCGTAATTAAAATAAATAGAAAATTTTGGAAACAAGACTTACATTTCAAAAGGGCGTAAATAGAATATTTGGCCATTTTGAAGTTTTAGTATTGATGCCAAAATATTCATAACCTTTTTTTATTATCAAGAGTTGAATATCGAACCATGAGTTCTTGAGATATCGGTAATCAAATAAGGGCTAATTGGACAACACTGAGAAAATCTCATTTTTTTTTATCTTGGCATGGCCTCAGTAAAAAAGGCCGTATCAACAAAGTTCGAAAAAGAAGGAAATTTTCCAAAAACGGCTGGCATGGACACTATTGTTAAAATTTGAAAAATAACTGAAATAATTGGAAAACGGTGCACTTTATCAAAATTTATCTTGAGTGCTTTTGATTTCAAGGACTTACAAAAATTAAGTAAATTTTTTAAATTATATTTTTCATATTTTTCTATATGGGTGCTGAAAAGTGGTTCGCAAAGCGGCCTCAATTTAGAACTGTCAAAACGGGATCAATTTAGTGTTAGCAAAATGCTACCAAGCAGTAGCATGTATTGTAATCGATCAATAATTTATTTAGTCAGGATTAAAACTAGTCGAAAGCGTCAGTTTATTGAGGTATTCGAAGTCAACAAATCTTAAAAGGCTTTTTTTGGCCACCCATCATTTAGTCTATATTCTATCACCACCTAATACCCGGGACTGAGATAAGTTGTATCAGCATTCGG
The DNA here is from genome assembly GCF_016801865.2 of Culex pipiens pallens. Lineage (NCBI taxonomy): Eukaryota > Metazoa > Arthropoda > Insecta > Diptera > Culicidae > Culex > Culex pipiens. The sequence continues at coordinate 64,680,607 of NC_068938.1, read as the reverse complement.
CATATACTAAGCCTGATACAAACTATACTTTCCCATAATATCGCTACCGGTTAGCGGGTATTGGATTGGACCACACACACACACACCCATCATTTAGTCTATATTCTGTTGCACAAATTTTGTTGAAAATTTGATTGTCATAATTTTATTTATATCTTAAATTTTAACCTCCTGACACCATTACTAATCCAAAATCAATGAATACTCCCGACCCGCTGCAACAATAAATTGATCGTAAAATATTTTTGTTTCTAATAGCAACCATAAATACCACCCCCCTCTCGGACGCCATCAATCTATCTCATCCGCTGATCACTTTTCATCCAGCCGTCTGTCTCACACTTCCGAGCATCTAATTTGCGATGATTTTATCGCGTTGCTGCTGCCAGTTCAGTTTCCGTGTGGCAACACCCCGGGCCGAGATAGCGTTCGCCACCAGTTTCATTTTATCGATCATTAATCTCCGCTGCCATTTCGAAGGCAATGCGAACAGCTTTTTAGTAGCATTTTGAGACGTGCACGGAAAATGTTGATTAATTTTATCTTGATTGTGTTTAGTTTACTTTTTCCGCTTTTTATTTACAATTACTTAATTCCGAACTCTACTTGGCCTCTTCTGTTGAATTTTAAAGACTTCTTTTTTCAGTGTACTAAGCTCAGTGAACGTAACAGCACCAGACTACACTCAGCCCTGAAACCATGGATCTTCATCCCTTCGAGACATCCAGCATGGCTTTCTCCTAGGAAACCGAGGCCAATTTGTCCACCAACTGGCGACCGACGACGACAATCCGGGCAATGTTTAGGACTCTTGAACAGCTGCCAAGAACGTTGGCTGTGTACTGAGCTGGGTCTCCAGCTGCCACTACAACGACCATAACTCAGTGTCTGGTTTGGTGCACGCTATAAGATGGATGGAAAGTGCACTTTCTACTTGGAAAAGTCCGAAACAGTTCGGTCAGTGCAGTGGAAAGAGTTGACTGAGCTTTCGTTTATTGTTTTTCGTTTTCCGGACAGGAAATGTTGTGATTCAACTGAAGAAAGTTGGGTGAACAGTTTTACACTGATAATATCGAAGCTTATCAACTACCGCTAAGTGTGTTTGTATATATCAGGATATTAGATCATTTTACCTTTCCTTTCCCTTCCCAGCAAGACTAGAATTTCGAAGATCTGGAAACCCTGTCTCAGGCTATGATTACTAAAGAGATATTTATATACTTTTTTGAAGCCAGATCTCACTTATCTGCATGAAAACTATGTAAAGATCAATCATTGAACGAATCGTTTCATAGGTTATCAAAAGACTATCAAAACAAGTCCAAAATGCTGAATTTCTGGCAACCCTGTCTCAAGTTTTGACCACTTAAATAATATTTATAAACTTTTTTGAGTTTGGATCTCATTTATTTGTATGGAAACTATGTCCGGATCAATCATCCGACTTATAGTCAGATAGTTCTTTAAAAATACATACAAATGAGTCCAAATATTGCAGATCTGGCAACCCTGTCTAATGTTATGACCACTTAAGTGATATGTATGTACTTTTTGAAGCCGGATATTTGGTTTCAGTTGGTTCTATTCCAAAAACTATGTTTTTAACCTAGACGTACATTTTTTCATAACTTTTTATTTGAACCATTTTTTGATACGAATAGAGGAAGGCACTAACCGCATAAGCGGATAAAGTAAGTTTTTTTAAATCGGGTTTTACACTAAACATAAAAAAGATAAAATAAAGTTTTTCGGTTATGTTTTTATTTTGTGAGTAATTGCTATATATTTACGTGATTTATGTTCAATTGCAAAATTGAAACTTGTGCAATCTCACCTAAAACACAGAAATAAAAGCCTCTAAGCTACCTTCAGTTCTTATTCATCCCCACTTCCAGGAATCCGAACAAAAAAAACTCTCCAAGCTGATTGCAACTTTGCACTTTTGTGTGGAAGCATTTCCTTGTCGAACAAGTGACACCTTTTGTCACCGCGGCTTGGAAAACAAACTTCTGGCTGCCGGAGGACCGTTGGAGTTGAAGCTGGGAGAGAGGTACAAATACGGCCATGTTCCACAATCGAACTCACTTCTATTAACTGGTTGAGTGTCTGTGTGAGTGTGCGGCAATTGTGTGTAAGCAAAGTTGTTACACAATGATGACGACTGTTTCACTGTTCTACCTCATCAACGTGGAAAATTGTGGAAGTTGCGCGAGGAAAACCACATTCGGAAACAGTGTTGCCAATTTTTATATTAATATATTTTGCCTATTAAACCTTTAAGCTGTTTTTTTCTCACAAGACCTAAAAAAATCGATGAGTCAAGCATATTTTATGTTCCACATAATTTCTGGCAACCGTCCCAAAAAAGAGTCTTCCAGACAATCCCGGGGTGACGTAAACGAAGGAAAAATAAGTAAAGCTGGGAAAATTCGCTGAAGGAAAAGGAAAAGCCACATACAATTTCGTCAGCAGTCAGCTAGTGTGAGAAGGGAAAAAGAAAAACGACGACGACGAGGACGCTGACAAAGTGAACGAAACTCATCCGATTGGACTATTATTCAGTCGACACGATTTGACAACGTTGAAGGATTTAGTAAAAAATACATTATTAGAAAAAATAAAATTTCTTTAATAAAATCGGTTCTTATCCAGTAAAATTCTTTGTCTTCCCAAAACCTTTCCTTTAGTTTCTATAAATCTACAATAGGTGTCATCACCCAGCACACACACAGTGTCACCAGCTTGTACGTGTGTAAATGTGTTCTGACAACATTTCGCTACCGTAGAAAATAAAGCAAAATGGCAAAGAAATGCCAGGAAAATTCATGGACTCGCTCTGCTTCGGCTTCTGCTTGCGCTGCAACCTGTTGATACACCTGCTGCAGGGCTACGACATCGATTTTTCTCCCTGATTCTTGCCGACGGCCACGGAAATCGCACACGTTACATGGCGTGACACAATTTTGCCACTGCTGATTGGATCGAATGTCTATCGGTGATTCGAAGGACTAATTCGAAAATCGGAGCTTTGAAGGGAAAGGCAATTTTTTCAAGGTTATTCTATGATTTTTCCTCAATATTTTTACTTTAGGGGAAAACCTTTAATTTGGCAACTCTGTAGGATCTAGTACTCCGGATGCTTTAGGACCCGGAACGGTTCCGGTAGTGAAAATAATGGTTACACTCACCCACATATACATACAAGCTTTAAAGTTGTTCCCACGAAAGCAGAAATGATTAATTCTAGCATACTACTTTTTACTACAAAAAAAAGCAACAGACCGTGATAAAAATCATTGTGAAGGATTCAGAATTGATTTCTTTTGCAGAGCAGATTAAGTGTTCCTTTTTTTAAACTGCTGAAAAAGAGATTTTATAAAAGATTTTGGATGAAAAAAAACCAAAAAATAAAAAAACAAAAAACAAAAAAAACGAAAAACAAAAAACAAAAAACAAAAAACAAAAAACAAAAAACAAAAAACAAAAAACAAAAAACAAAAAACAAAAAACAAAAAACAAAAAACAAAAAACAAAAAACAAAAAACAAAAAACAAAAAACAAAAAACAAAAAACAAAAAACAAAAAACAAAAAACAAAAAACAAAAAACAAAAAACAAAAAACAAAAAACAAAAAACAAAAAACAAAAAACAAAAAACAAAAAACAAAAAACAAAAAACAAAAAACAAAAAACAAAAAACAAAAAACAAAAAACAAAAAACAAAAACAAAAAACAAAAAACAAAAAACAAAAAACAAAAAACAAAAAACAAAAAACAAAAAACAAAAAACAAAAAACAAAAAACAAAAAACAAAAAACAAAAAACAAAAAACAAAAAACAAAAAACAAAAAACAAAAAACAAAAAACAAAAAACAAAAAACAAAAAACAAAAAACAAAAAACAAAAAACAAAAAACAAAAAACAAAAAACAAAAAACAAAAAACAAAAAACAAAAAACAAAAAACAAAAAACAAAAAACAAAAAACAAAAAACAAAAAACAAAAAACAAAAAACAAAAAACAAAAAACAAAAAACAAAAAACAAAAAACAAAAAACAAAAAACAAAAAACAAAAAACAAAAAACAAAAAACAAAAAACAAAAAACAAAAAACAAAAAACAAAAAACAAAAAACAAAAAACAAAAAACAAAAAACAAAAAACAAAAAACAAAAAACAAAAAACAAAAAACAAAAAACAAAAAACAAAAAACAAAAAACAAAAAACAAAAAACAAAAAACAAAAAACAAAAAACAAAAAACAAAAAACAAAAAACAAAAAACAAAAAACAAAAAACAAAAAACAAAAAACAAAAAACAAAAAACAAAAAACAAAAAACAAAAAACAAAAAACAAAAAACAAAAAACAAAAAACAAAAAACAAAAAACAAAAAACAAAAAACAAAAAACAAAAAACAAAAAACAAAAAACAAAAAACAAAAAACAAAAAACAAAAAACAAAAAACAAAAAACAAAAAACAAAAAACAAAAAACAAAAAACAAAAAACAAAAAACAAAAAACAAAAAACAAAAAACAAAAACAAAAAACAAAAAACAAAAAACAAAAAACAAAAAACAAAAAACAAAAAACAAAAAACAAAAAACAAAAAACAAAAAACAAAAAACAAAAAACAAAAAACAAAAAACAAAAAACAAAAAACAAAAAACAAAAAACAAAAAACAAAAAACAAAAAACAAAAAACAAAAAACAAAAAACAAAAAACAAAAAACAAAAAAAAAACAAAAAACAAATCATTTTTTAAAACAAGTTTTAGGGGACATAAAATGCCATATTTTCAAGTTTACTTTAACTTATTTATTTATTTATTTATTATACGATGGTATTTATTTTTGTACGATGGGTTCACCGATTTTCGAATATACATGATTTTTTTTTCGAAAATTTTAGACAATTCATTGCATTTTTCAAACTTTATTGTTTGATTATCAATATCTCGGGAACTATTGGTTCGACTTCAACGTTTTTTTTTTAATTAGGCCGAGTTCCTAAAAACATCCAATGCTAAAAATAAAAATGTTTTTCTTGATTTTAAAAATTTCAAAAACAACTTTTTTTTCGGCGTGCTTCAATTTAAAATATCGCCAAAAATCGACTGGCACTGGAAAGAAGAACTCTTAAAATTTAAAAAAATATATGGATTGGAAGTTTTACTTGTTTTATGTTACTATGCCAATGTTTTTCAAAATTTAATTTTTTAGGTGTCAACTTTGGCTGTATTTTTTACTAACATTTGATATATTTAAAGTAACAAGAAGTATGCAATAATTATTGTGTCTATGACTATGCCTCTACACATTTTTTTACAACTTAAATGATAATGGTGTTATCTTATAACAGAATATGTTAAAAAAAACAAGCAAAAAATTGAAAAAGTGACTATAAAGACATGAAAAATAAGATAGGTAAACTGTAATGATAGGAGATGGTAGAATAGGCCAAATACTACCAAAAACAAACATAAACCTAATAAGATAAATGCAAATTAAAATACTAAAAATGAAACAAGAGAAGTAAAGTTTTTCGTAGAAAAAAATTTGCTCAAAATGACCTCCTGAACAAGAGAAAAATAAAAAAAAATCGAAAAAAAATGGGTAGTAGAGGGTTTAGAGAAAATTTTACCATTTTTTCCATTTAAATCGGACCATTAGTTCCAGAGACATCAAGACTCTAAAAAAGAAGGGCGTATTGAAAGACAGAGAAATTTTTTTTTCTATTTTTTCGGCTTATCGAATAATTCTGACTTATTTTACTCAAAATTCTGCATTTAATCAAAATTTCACTAAGATAATTTTTGTTTGCGAATTGGTTTTTCATTAAAAATAAAGTCATAACAATGTTTTATCTATTATATTTTTTATTTTCGAAAAAAACCCTATTGAAATATAACATTTACTTCTTAATTTTTTTTTTCCATTGCTGGAATTTTATGACAAATTTGATGTCCAAAAGATGGTAATTTGAAATTTGATGTCCAAAAGAGAAATTAAAAATCATAAGGGCATTTTACCGTGTATGCTTCAAAAGGTAAATTTGTTCCCATCACTGAAAACATCAAGGATTAACTGAATGAACTTTTCAAGTTTTATACACGGAGAGACTGTGCCCAGAAATTTTAACAATTAAAATTGTTGATTTTACTTTCGTAAATTTCAACAAAAGCGTACTTGTTGCGGCCAATTTTCAGTTAAATCAACCAAAATTAAGTAATAATTTAATAACCTGTTTGTTGAAAATGCTAAAGGCAAAAAGCTAACAGATTTCCCGAACTCGAATGAACGTGCTCGACTGTTAGCTTTGGTTTTAGAAAAATCAAGATTTTTTTTTGGTTAAATGTAAATATCAATTGGTTGAATATTAAAAAGATGAACTTGGGTTTGTTTACGTTTGTCATTTGAAGTCAGGATTCGAACAAGAGCGGTCGATTTGTTGAGTTTGTGTTGTTAATTGTGAAGTGAGAGAATGTGAAAGGTGAAAATCACACTATTTGGCTAATGTTGAAGTGCAAATCGAAGTGAACACTGTTGCAACTGTGGAGGTGCAATTGGTGAGTAAGCTTGTTGATGATTTCTTTGCAGGTGATAAACTATGAAGAACAAGACGAGGACATTCGCAATGAGGACCTCTGATGCGAGGGGACTTCATGACAATGCTTTAAGGAAAGGGAAGGGCAGTGAAAGGAAGAGGCGGGCGAACTCTTGCACGACAATACTTCGACGTCGTCGTGCTATCTTGTCGCACCCGCCATTTTGACGTTCCGAGAAAAACGCGTTTTAATGTTTGACCTTGAATATTCAAAAACGAGAGTACGCAATGTAAACAATAACAAACACGTTTTGTTTGGCTCACCATTCTGTGCATTGTCCCAAAGTTTGGTTGAAGTTGGTTGCTGGAGTCCCGAGTTATAATTACAAATGTTTACGGTAGTCTAGCTTGTACGTGCGACAAACGCATCCTGACTTTCCTGGCCTGAAATCCCTTTGGCCTTTTGTCGCACTTACATCAATTTTCATGGAGTGACAAGATAGCACGACAAGATTGAAACTACTTTCATATGTAAAGTGACAAAAATGCACGGAGTTTTTTCGGTTTTTGTTGAATATCTCAGGATTGAAATCGAATTTTGGGGATCTGTGAAGGTCATAAGGTGAGGCATTGTAAGCTGCACAAAATGGCGTTCTTAACTCAATTTGGCCCAAAATGCACGTACGACAAGTTAGCACGATGGCGACGACTTGCACGGGCAAATTTAACAAAAGGTTGATTAATCTAAGTAAGTATGGATTTATTTTTACATAACAATTTATCTGTTGTGATTTTAATTAGAAAACTGAATAATGAAAAACCTTCGTTCTTACGATGGATACAAATTTAATGAACCATTATTTTTTCAGAATCATCAACCATAAAATACATGGAAATGCGTACACATAATATTAAAATAAAAATTAGATGATGGGAAATGTCTAAAAAATAAAATTTATAAAAGATATACAAAAGAAGATAGAAATATTTTTAAAATGCTGTTAATAGAAGACTGTTAAATAAACTGGTAAGTAAAACTCTAAATATTGTTTTCAGGAATCGGAGTGTTGAATAAATTTAATGCAAGCTTGGTAAGTAGCATTATTGATATTTCTTCTTTCCTCATCATAATTAAATTTATTTACGATCCTATTTTCAGTTTATAGCCAAAATTAAGAATTTTGTATTAAATTACTAATAGATTTTATATGTCTATTTGCAGCAAAAGGTTCACTTTGGTGTAAATTCTGTGTCCAACCACAAGAAAAATAACTAAACCTGAGACCGTTGTAGATGATGATGACTTATCGGATGATTGCACAGTGATGGTAAGTGAATACAACACTTAATTTTATACAACATAATAACTTAACTTGGTGAAAATTTTGCTCGGTTTATATTTTTAAGGAATTCACATCTTTTTTAAATATGTTTAACAACATTTGTAACATGTTTTATTATTATTTTTTTAGATTTATGCAACGTAAGTTTTTCAAACTTTAATCAAACTTTACATGTTTTATAATAACAGTTAATAAAAAGTTTTGTTTTTATGCTTTTTAACAGTAATTTAATAACTTCATGCTAAAAAAAAATTAGTACAAAAAGTTAAAATTTTAGGCAGAATAAATGCGAATATTAAAACAACCAACATTAATTTGTGAGGCATTATTAAAAAATTTACTTCAAATTCAATAAAAATATTGCTAACAATAGCTAATTATTGACTACATGTACGAATATTTTTCTGTATTTAAGTAAGACATTAGTTAAAAATATAGCTAGAAATTCAGCCTGGCCTGTATCGTTAGATAATTAAAGAAAATATATATGAACACTTACATAAATTATGTCTAATTAAGAAATGTTTTGTTATAGACCACTAATAATTTGCTGCATGCAAAAATATTTCAGTTAATACAACGAAAAAAAATGTTGAAAAATAGTTGAAAAGTATGGTCCAGCCTGTTTTTTACAGAATATTCCACAATATTTCAGCTGAAAACAAGAAAAAAATAGTTAATTTTCTGAAAAAAATATTCTAGCAGACGACTGCTTGAATTTTTTTCGGCTATTTAGCCAACAAAAATGGCAATTCCAACTATTTTTTTAGATACTTTTAGTTATTGGTGGTCAGCAATTTTGGGTTAACAAAATCAACAATCGATTGTTGAAAAAAAGCCGTGTAAAAAATTAACCCATACTTTTAGTTAAATTAACCAAGATTTTCTTAGATTTGCCCTGGCCGGTCTCTCCGTGTGTGTGTGTGTGTGTGGTCCAATCCAATACCCGCTAACCGGTAGCGAAATTATGGGAAAGTATAATTTGTATCAGACTGTGTACATACCGAATGCTGATACAGCTTATCTCAGTTCCGGGTATTAGGTGGTGATAGCCCTCGCGCTGCTTCCAACGACCCATTTCAGAATGACAGAGCTCCTTGCGGTCCAATTCCGAGGTCGCTGGGCATTGTTTGGCCCCGCCTAAACATAGAAGCAAGCATCTGAAGGAAACTCGATCTATATTTAGACTTCTAATCCCCTCAGGCAAATCAGGGATCAGCGCGTATTTAATAATATGAGAAGAAGAGATAACATGTTTCAACGGATCAATTCACTGCTAGAGTGTAAACCTTCTGATGGCCGACTGCTTAGCGTCCCACACCACCACCACCACCAAAGGTGTGAGTTCGAATCCCACCTGATTCATTTTATTTTTTATTCATATTCAAATTCCTGATTACAAATTTCAAAGGTACCGACCGGGATTTGATCCCTGAACCTTCTGCTTGGGAGACAGAAGCCGTAACCATTAAGCCACGGAGCCGGTTTGCCCTGGCCGGTCTCTCCGTGT
>NC_068938.1:63802725-63974949 GCF_016801865.2 Culex pipiens pallens | reverse complement strand
GCTAGTTCATTACTGAAATCAATTCTTTAGATTTTTAGGATAACTTACACTGCCGTTCTACGCATAATTGTCCCATGTAATTTTTTTTGACAATTTTTAGACTTTTTGTTCGGAAGCTCATCAAATACAACACCAAGTCTATTTGTCCCATCGTTACACTTTCACGCATAATTGTCTCACCATTTTTTTTTTACAAATTCTTTAATTTCACGAAGCATTTTATCTTATTTAAGGGAACTATACCCTTTCTCAGCCTATTTCTATTATCGGCCTATCAGCACTTTGATCATGAATTACAGCTTGAATAAAGTGTTTTTGACTGTTCCAAAGTAATAAATAGCTCAAATAAAAGTGAGCAAGCAACTAACCATTGTTGAAAATGTTGATTTAATGGCGGAAAACGGCAGAAGTGATGAGAATTGGTCGAACGGCTCAGTGTGATAAAAATTGGTATATTTCCCCTACCTGTTGTATAGTAAGATGACAACAACTAAGAGTGATAAACTGCTAACTGGGGTGATTAGAGACATATTGGGCGAATAATTATGCGTAGAAACAAAGAAACTAAATAATAAATATAGGACATATTATGCGTAGAACGGCAGTACATCTGAAATCTTAAATCTTAAAAACAGCAAGTCTTCATGACAATTATAATAAATTCGAAGGTCTGAAAATGTAAAAAAAGAAAATGTTGACTTGACAATAATGTTTTGGAAATATTTTTAATATAAAAACAGAAAACCTTGCTTGATATCCTTTTTTAAAATTGAAAATAAGACTAATATATTTGTCGAGTCATCGTCAAATAAAATATGAGTGCTTATTAGGTGGCACTTGATAAAAACAATATTTTAATACTTGAATTTCTTTGAGGCCGCATCTACAAACCAGTTATCCGATCATTTTTTTTTTGTGCAGTCCAGACTCGATTTTCCGATGTTTCGATTATCCGAAGGTGTAAGGATTTCGGATTATCGAATCAAGAACAATTTTTTTTCTTTTTTTTTAGATTGAAAAATACATTATTTCAATATTTTATCACCGCCATTTTGGCCGCCATCTTGGATTAAAAAATCAAATCAGAGTATTTTTAGGTCATAGTTAAGCTCAGCAATTCAAAATAAAACAACGAGTTTTTATTTCGTGATTCGATTTTCCGAAGTTTCGATTAAGTGATATTTTGCCAAGGCCTTCGAATAATCGAGTCTAGACTGTATTTTGTCTATCACAAGTTTTTAAGAAACTTCGGAGCTATCTCCATTTTTTTATTTTCTCATTTTTTGCGCCAAATTCTTGTTCTACGGCCTCATTTTAATCAAATCTGACTGGTTGATTGTCTTTTAATACATTACTAATTATATTTTCAAAATATTTCATCACCACCACACAGAAAAAAATAATGTAAATTTGGAAGCTGTAATTTTGGAAGGTTGAATATTACCTCTTTTATGATGTAATTTTACCTCAATTTAGACTGAAAAAGTGACATTACACCATAAAAGTGGTAAAATTACACATTTCCAGAGGTAAAATTACACCTTTTTTCTGACATAAAAGATGTACCCCTTCCCAGATGTAATATTACCATGATTTTTTTTTCTGTGCATATTAAACTAATTTTTTTATCAGTTAAGAGTATTTTTAAAGTCATATTTTAACTCAACAACCCAAAACAAAACAACGAAACAATTGATTGCTTCGGATAAAAGAGTCTAAACTGTATATCAAACTGGAATGTCATGTCTGTGTAAAAATCACATAATTTATCAAGAATATTAATCAGGGAAAAAAAGGGAGAGCGTTGGATCTCCATTATTCACAAAACGCAAATATCAAAAAATGCTGATATTTAACAAAGCCATGTTCTATGATTTCATTCTTTTACTTTTAGTTACACAACTTTAACGATTTTTGTTTGTTTTGACATGACAACCATTAATATAAAATTAGCAATTTCCTAACTGAAATCGTTTCAATTCAATGTGCAACTATTTTATGCGAAATTTCAAGTTACAAGTATAAAATTAAATTGAAAACAAGTTACATTGTTAAAAGATTTTTGAAACAATCTAGTACACAGTAAAAAGTAAATTTGGAAGGTGTAATTTTTGAAGGTTGAAGGGTTTTACCTCAATTTATACTGAAAAAGTGACATTACACCAGAAAAGCTGTAAAATTAAACATTTTCAGAGGTAAAATTACACATTTTTGTGACATAAAAGATGTACCCCTTCCCAGATGTAATATTACCATGATTTTTTTTACTGTGTACAAGAGTAAATTGAATGCATTAGAAACATGTTAAGTTAGTTTTAACACAAAATATACTAAAATGAGGTCGCAAAGCTCGAATTTGATGTCCAAAAAGATGTTCGTAATTCGATAATCCGAAGTTCTACACAACAAAAAATCCGATGGTAAAATCGCATGCAAAAGCATGCACATCACCTTCGTCAAAATAAACACTTAATATTACACACTGCATGTACAATTTTTGCAAACACAAAAAAAAAAGTTGCAACCAACGGGATTCAAACCCAGCACCAACAGTAAGGACTGGCGCCTTAGCCCACTCGGCCATCAGACCGATGAAAAGCTGTAAGGATAAACGCATATATGAGCTTGACATTTCGGTCAAGTAGATTTCCCATACTGATAGGCTACATATTTCAGAGTGTAATATTACACAGAATTTCATAAAATAATGCAAAAATCATTTTACACCCAGGCCTTTTAGGCTGGATTTTCATGGATTGTGCAACGACATCGAGAGCACGAGCATCGAACCAACTCGATGCTCGTGGCTTGCGTTACTTCATTTAGCTTAGACACAACCCCAAAATCGACTTTCCGGAATAAGGAACACTTGCATGCAAGTTAACGAAGGATGGAAAATGACAGATTAAAACGTAAACAAAGCAGCATTGCGTGGCGATCGGAATTCCAGAACAACTTTTGAAATAAGCTGATGTTGTTCAATAAATCTTTTTCAAAAGGTTGTGTGATTAGACTAGCGCATAATTTAACTAAACAAAGCAGCATTGCGTGGCGATCGGAACTCCAGAACAACTTTTGAAATAAGCTGATGTTGTTCAATAAATCTTTTTCAAGAAGGCGTCTGATTAGACTAGCGCATAATTTAATTAATTAAAACCTTTTGCCTCATGTTCGTTGCGAAAAATCATGCAAAAAAGATGAAAGATAATAGAGTGGACTAAAAATTGGAAAAATATTAGGACTTTAACAAAATTTAAGTAATTTAAAACATTTGAGAAAATTAAAAAAATAAATAATTCAAGAAATATGAGAAATTTAAGAAATAATTTAGTAATTTAGGAAATTAAGGAAATTTAATAAATAAAAGAAATTAAAAAAATTAAGAAATTTAAAGAATTAAAAGAATTATAGAAATTTTAAAATTTTTAAAAATATTAAGAAATTTTAGAATTTATAGGAAGTTTAAAAATCATAGAAATTTTAATTTTTTTAGAAATTTTAGAAATTATAGGAAGTTTGAAAATTATAGAAATTTTAAAAATTTTAGAAATTTTAGAAATTTTAGAAATTTTAGAAATTTTAGAAATTTTAAAAAATTTTAGAAATTTTAGAAATTTTAGAAATTTTAGAAATTTTAGAAATTTTAGAAATTTTAGAAATTTTAGAAATTTTAGAAATTTTAGAAATTTTAGAAATTTTAGAAATTTTAGAAATTTTAATAATTTAAGAAATTTTAGAAATTTTAGAAATTTTAGAGATTTTTGAAATTTTAGAAATTTTAGAAATTTTAGAAATTTTAGAAATTTTAGAAATTTTAGAAATTTTAGAAATTTTAGAAATTTTAGAAATTTTAGAAATTTTAGAAATTTTAGAAATTTTAGAAATTTTAGAAATTTTGGAAATTTTAAAAATTTTAGAAATTTTAGAAATTTTAGAAATTTTAGAAATTTTAAAAATTTTAATAATTTAAGAAATTTTAGAAATTTTAGAAATTTTAGAGATTTTTGAAATTTTAGAAATTTTAGAAATTTTAGAAATTTTAGAAATTTTAGAAATTTTAGAAATTTTAGAAATTTTAGAAATTTTAGAAATTTTAGAAATTTTAGAAATTTTAGAAATTTTAGAAATTTTAGAAATTTTAGAAATTTTAGAAATTTTAGAAATTTTAGAAATTTTAAAAATTTTAGAAATTTCTTTTACATTACAAATTTTAGAAATTGAAGATATTCACGAAATTATAAATATTAAAAAATTAGGGAATTGAAGAAATTAAAGAAAGTGAAGACATTTAATATATTTTTTTATATTTTAGAAATTATAAATTTTTTAGAAAACTTTGAAATTTTAGAAAACTTTGAAATTTTAAAAATCTTAGTAAATTTATAAGTTTAAGAAAATTTTAATTTTTTTTTAAATTTCGGAATTTAAGCAAAATTTAGGCAAGCAATCCGTCCAACGGTGCACGGAATCCTCCTGCAAAACAATGCCCAGAAATCCGTCCACCGGTGGACGGATTCCTCCTGCAAAACAATGCCCCGAAATCCAACCACCGGTGGACAAGTTCCTCTTGTCAACTTGGCCAGGCAATCCGTCCATCGGTGGACGGATTCCTCCTGCAAAACAATGCCCTGAAATCCGTCCACCGGTGGACGGATTCCTCCTGCAAAACAATGCCCAGAAATCCATCCACCGGTGAACCAGTTCCTCTTGTCAACTTGGCCAGGCAATCCGTCCATCGGTGCACGGAATCTTCCTGCAAAACAATGCCCAGAAATCCGTCCTCCTACAAAACAAAACCCTGAAATCCGTCCACCGGTGGACGAATTCCTCCTGCAAAACAATGCCCGAAATCCAACCACCGGTGGACGGATTCCTCCTGCAAAACAATGCCCTGAAATCCATCCACCGGTGGACGGATTCCTCCTGCAAAACAATGCCCAGAAATCCGTCCACCGGTGGATCAGTTCCTCTTGTCAACTTGGCCAGGCAATCCGTCCATCGGTGCACGGAATCTTCCTGCAAAACAATGCCCAGAAATCCGTCCTCCTGCAAAACAAAACCCTGAAATCCGTCCACCGGTGGACGGATTCCTCCTGCAAAACAATGCCCTGAAATCCGTCCACCGGTGGACGGATTCCTCCTGCAAAACAATGCCCAGAAATCCATCCACCGGTGGACCAGTTCCTCTTGTCAACTTGGCCAGGCAATCCGTCCATCGGTGCACGGAATCTTCCTGCAAAACAATGCCCAGAAATCCGTCCTCCTGCAAAACAAAACCCTGAAATCCGTCCACCGGTGGACGGATTCCTCCTGCAAAACAATGCCCCGAAATCCAACCACCGGTGGACGGATTCCTCCTGCAAAACAATGCCCTGAAATTCGTCCACCGGTGGACGGATTCCTCCTGCAAAACAATGCCCAGAAATCCATCCACCGGTGGACCAGTTCCTCTTGTCAACTTGGCCAGGCAATCCGTCCATCGGTGCACGGAATCTTCCTGCAAAACAATGCCCAGAAATCCGTCCTCCTGCAAAACAAAACCCTGAAATCCGTCCACCGGTGGACGGATTCCTCCTGCAAAACAATGCCCCGAAATCCAACCACCGGTGGACGGATTCCTCCTGCAAAACAATGCCCTGAAATCCGTCCACCGGTGGACGGATTCCTCCTGCAAAACAATGCCCCGAAATCCAACCACCGGTGGACGGATTCCTCCCGCAAAACAATGTCCAGAAATCCGGCCACCGGTGGACCAGTTCCTCTTGCTAACCTGGGCAATCAATCCGTCCACCGGTGGACGGATTCCGCCTGCAAAACAATGGCCAGAAGATTAACTTCATTTCACCATGCAAAATCAGCTGTTTTGATTGTTGACAAGGTCTGGTTTGACAGATAGAATTTGTTTCGTCAAGTTTCATTCCCATCCCGTACCAAGCGTTTCAAAGCGTTATTTAGGTTTGTGTCTTGGGTGCCGCTGAGGTAGCAAAAAGGCACTGGACGAGCATCGAGTTTCAATGCACGGACATTTTAGCAAAGCATGGTCGTGAGTATGCTTTCGATGTCGGTCGTCTGAAGATGCTCGTGCATCGAAAATGAAAAGTCGGTAAATCGCATTTTCGCACCTTTCCGGCGATGGGTATGTGTTTGTTTGTGCTTATACTACCACAAAATATCAATCCAAACCATTTTGCGATTTAACCTGATTGATAAAAATGAGTTTTCGGCAAAATATGACCACGAGCATCGAAAGCCGCTTTCGATGTCGGTCATCGAAAAATCCATGAAAATCCACCCTTACACGCAGCTGGATTACTACTTTATTTGCTGTGTATACAAACCTTCGGATAATCGATACCTTGGAACATCGAGGCTTGGGATAATCGAGTCTGGACAACATTGTACTCAATTACACCATTTGGATAGTCAAGAGGACTTATTTATAGAAGCTAAAACTTTGTGTCTTACGCTTATCTTACCTGTTAGTGTCTTTTTAAGATCTTCTTCATCCAGCAAGAGGAAAGGGGATGAGAGAGCTTTCTCCCAGCGTTTTTTTTCCTCTTTCTTTACTTCACAGTAACAAGACAAGGGACTAAATCGTCTTGACAGAGTCTCGTCCGTCCGTCCATGTCGCTGGGGAGCAAACAGAGTTTGAAGCAATATAATATCATACTTTTTTTTTCCAGCGCTCATGTCGCTTTGCTTTCAACGTAGTAGCACAAGCTTTGAACCAGTTGGTGCAAGCCAAAGACACGATTGAACCTGTCCAGCTCTAACACGGGTGGAGTTTTGTTGTATATGCACATAGCAGCACTCCAGACACTCTGCATGGAGAAGTGCTAAATTGGAAGGATCTCTCGATGGGCGATGTGGTGGGGTAGTTCAGTGTCTAGCCACATGGTAAAGGACCAAGTGCAAACTGTGAGGTCTGCCCTAAGCAAGTCTTTGTTGTCGGCGGGCAATCCTTTTTGCAATCACCGAAAAAAAAGAAAAGTGCCACATTACAGCACACTGTCGTGATCCAGACGACTAGACATGGCTTTTGGGGGAATGGAACTGCTGCTGCCACATCAGGTTCAGCTGGCAAGGTTACAAATGGCCCCACACAAAGCAACTCCCCATCGGTTCGTTCCACTCGCGTAGTTCACGATTTTCCCCCAAATGTGCATAATGCTTGGAACAGCACTTTTCTTTGTTGCACACCCAGTCACATCTCTCCCCCACCCAAATGTGACGTGGAAATGCATCTACCGTCGCGGCGTGGGGCAACCATTTTTGCTGTTGGCCATGGCCGCAGACACGTGGGGAGGGTCTTTCTTTATTGCGGTGCACCAGCAGCAGTTTGTGCCGCGTGCCACACTTTTAGAGACATCAACTCACTGTGCACTTTTCCCAGCCAGACGACGGCGACGACGACGACATCCTGGGGCCAATTTTATTCTCACACAAAGAAATCTTCATCAGTCTGGATAGCTCGAAGATTGGCCAGCATGCGCAACAAAAAAAACGCATCCATCACTCTTCTTCACGGGAAACTTTCCAGACCTATCCCGTCTCACAGACCAATCTGGGAGAGTCACACGGAAGCTCCTGGTCACAAAGATTCGCTTAAATTACCGTCCAACGTCCATCTTGGCGCATCGTGGTGGTGACTCATGGAACGCTCGCAACCGAGCCGGTATACAGACGGGCAAAGAGGAAAAGTGGTTTATAAAATTGTATATACGGCATTTTAATTTCAAATTTCGATTTCCTTCCCCTTGACCAGGGGCAGGGCAGCGACGGCCGGCGGTGGCAACTGAACGTTCAATCGCTGTGGCGGTTCATGTCTGGTGGCTTTTACCGTTGAATCACAGGTCAAACCGTGGGGCGCGGTGGTTATCAATTACACGCGGAAGTGTACTTACGCAGAACTTTCACAACGGTTGTGGACAGAAATCGAACCTGATGAAAAAGGTCAGTTTGGAGGAACGATTGGTTCAAACTGACTTCATCATCAACAAATCAGTGTCAATCAGTCTAATGCATCATTACAAATATAACATTTTGACGCAACCGCCTCAAAACTTCCGGCTGGAAATTGATTTTCTCACTCTAAGTCTAATAGTACATCAAATTAGACCTCCAAGGGCAGCATACTTCGAGCAGCGATTGCGGTCTCGTGTTTTGTGTCACGTTGTGGTCCTTCATTGGGGTGTTGATTATGACCGCTTGTTTTTTTTTTCGTAGTCCATACGCGATAAGATAACTCAGTCGTCGACATGGAATGGTTTTTTTTTTTGTGGCAAACCAAAATGAACTGCTGCTGTTGATACATTAACTCATTATCATCATGCTAACAGATATTTGTGGATGATTATTTTTACTTTTTCAGTTTAAAAAAACCTCCAAAAATAAACCTTCTTTAATAAAAATCACCTTAGCTATTATCTTATTTTCGAAAAGCATTAGAATAAATAAAACTATTTTTAAAGAAAATAATAGGTTAAACTTTCATCTGATATCTAGTGATAAATTGCTTAATGGGAAGTGAGCAACAAGTTTTGTAGCAAAAGTTTTGACAAATAAGTTGTTTGAAATTGGCATATTGTATGGAAATATGATCAAATCATTAACCTATAAAATAAACGACATTTTTTATTTTTTTATTTCCTTTACTTTGTTTTTATGCTATTTGTTGCAACTATAATTTATAATACTTTTTAATTCAATCTAACACTGTAAATCATCCTAAGTATGGATTGAACTTGATTTTTATCTCATTTATGAAGTTTTTACTGAATATAAACAATTATATTTAGATTGTTATAAGGTTTAATTTTTTTTGCAATTTGCAATGGCCTTATTGGACCTTTTTTTAAAAAAAAAACTCTGGATATAGGTAATCTTTTTTAGTAGATATACGAGGTTTTATAAAATTGAAATATGGTTTTGTATAAGGCCGTTGCAAATATTTTTCAAAGGGAGCAATTCTCTACCAAAACCGGAAATGGATTTTATTTGTATTTTTTTATTTGGCTCAAACTTTGTGGGGGCCTTCCCTATGACCAAATAAGCTATTTTGTGTCATTGGTTCACCCATACAAGTCTCCATACAATTTTGGCTGCTGTCCATACAAAAATGGTTTGTAAATATTCAAACAGCTGTAACTTTTGAGTGAATTTTCTGATCAATTTGGTGTCTTCGGCAAAGTTGTAGGTATTGTTGAGGACTTTTGAGAAAAAAATAGGTACACGGAAAAAAAATTGCAGATTTTTTTATCAACTATTATTTTACTAAAACTCAATTTCCCAAAAAACGTATTTTCGAGATTTTTTTATATGTTTTAGGGGACTAAAATCCGCAACTTTTGAGCTACAGAGAAACATGGTCAAAAAATCTGCCGCCATGTTATGAATTTTTGAAAAATAGTGATTTTTGGAAAAAAATCCAAATTTCATGCAAAAACAAATTTGAAGTTATTTTTTAATGCAAAATTGAATTTGCAATCGAAAACTACTTTACAATTTTTTTGATAAAGGGCTTCGTTTTCAAGATATAGCCACCGAAAGTTTGATTTTAGCAAAATATTTGCAGTTTTTCGATTTTTAAAAATAGTGACCATGAGCGACCATTTCTAAAAATATTTTTTTTGAAAAGTTCAGAAAATTTGCTATAAAATTGTCTAAGAGACATTGAAGATTGGACTTCGGGTTGCTGAGATACAGCCGCTTTAAGAAAAAGAAACACGAAAATTGAAGTTTTCTAAGTCTCACCAAAACAACCCACCATTTTCTAATGTCGATATCTCAGCAACTAATGGTCCGATTTTCAATGATAATACATGAAACATTCGTGAAATTTTCCGATCTTTTCGAAAAAAGTATTTTGAAAAAAAATAAATCAAGACTAACATTTTAAAAGGGCCAAACATTGTTTATTACGCCCATTTAAAATGTTAGTCTTGATTTAATTTTTTTCAAAATATTTTTTTCGAAAAGATCGGAAAATTTCACGAATGTTTCATGTATTATCATTGAAAATCGGACCTTTAGTTGCTGAGATATCGACATTAGAAAATGGTGGGTTGTTTTGGTGAGACTTAGAAAACTTCAATTTTCGTGTTTGCCAAGAAACTATGTTTGGCTGATAAGGGTATTTCATCAGGAAAAACTCTTCGAATCATGCCAAGCATTTTAAACCGGCATTTTCAAAATGTTGGGGGTAATTTGATCCCCCTTTCAACATTTTGAAGAAATCTTAAGCAAAATGTTTCTTATTCATCCAAACTTTTAATTTTCTATAAGTTACAGCAATTTCACATTAAACATGTACGTTTGTGTTCAAAATATAACAAGTTTAGCATGCAAAATATTTAAAAACTTAAAATTTTCTTTTTTAGACCAAAATTGAGCATGTTTACAAAAGCTGGTAATTTTTGTTTACAAAACTTTTGAAAAATGGTTCAAACTGCAGTAAGTTATGTACAACTATACTAAAGGAAACTATGTACGAAAACCCAGCCCAATTATTTAATCTTGAGGCTGATTCCAGTGACTGTAAAAATGCAGGGATCAAGTCTCCCTAAACGCACTTTTTTAAACAATTGATTGTAAAAATAGTATGACGATAAATTTAACGTCAAATGCGTAAGGGTTTTGGAGTTGATATGTTTATCAAACAATTCACGTATAAAAAATATTTTTTTGAATAATTTTTGAGTGTTTTTTACACTTATAAAAACAAAGAAAAAAGATCTCTTGGAAGTTTTTTGTAGCACTTTTTAGAAAAATGTGTGTAACTCAATCCGAACACTTTTTAAATTTCCTCTTTGTTTTCCACAATGAATTTCAATCAATTTCGCACAACTTTCTAGAACAAAGTTGACGAGATACAGGCTAGGGATCAAGTGTCCCCGGGGATCAAGTCTCCCCACTCTCCCCTACTAATAAAATAGCAATTTTCAGGTAAATGCTCGATCAATCATTTATTTAAAATTTTGTCTTTTCCAAAACCCTGTATCGGACATGTCCTCGCCCAATTCATTCCTGCGTAGTAGAGTCAACGTCCTTTGTGCTGTCGCTTGTATACGTTCACACTTCCTTGCGTCGAGAGCTCGATGACCCAGTATTAGGCACTTCCCTACCTACCTTCCTTCCATCTGGTACACTGACGACCAGAGCTACCCCGAAAAAAGTGCGTAACAAGTTATTGCGTAGCAAAAATTCGCTTCCCGCACAAAGTCAAAAGTGCCAAAACAAAAAATATATAAATAAATAGATACATACACGCAACATCGCTGTGATGAAGTCGGGAGATGTGGTGAGTGAGAAGCATGTATTAAAATACATAATAAACTTTGTTTTCACATGTATATCTATCGCACGCATCAACGAAGAAGGCTTGAACGTGCGACACTTGGCAATCTGACAATACACGAGCGAAGGAAGGCCACTCCATTCGAATGGATCATTCTTTTGAATGTATGGGAATATGTTCTCTGTGTTAGTGTGCTGAAAACTCTATTAAACTTTATTCAGTTTCCAAAAGAATATCTCAATCAATTCGGATTCAATTATTTGCTCAACTAATCACCGATTCATTCCCTGAAACAACCACATACCTGGCATCACTTCCACACCTTCGCGAATGCCGTCAGCAGCTCTGCTCATGTGAATGTGTGTGAATCTGAATATACTCAACGATACCTTTACATAAATTACGAAATCGAAACATAATTTCGCGTGTGCGCGCCCCGCGGCTGCCCTGGTGTTGGTGAACCAGCTGATCGGGGAGGCTCGCACACTAGCATAGCGCAACCAGCAGAACCCCTGCGCCTACTGTGTGTGGTGTGTGCTGGCCCACTGCTGGCTGGCCAAACCGTTCGGGTTCCGAGGCCAGTAGGATGCGAACTGGTGAATGTAAACAAAGAAAGAAATAAATAAGCATGCGCGGAGCCGCAAGTTGGCACTAACACAGCTTTGGGGCATCTCGCAGCATGGACACAGGCACAACCTTATACTTTGGTGGATTTCCACGCGAGCGAGCGCTGCTAAGCCCGAGATGAGGTGTATTAGAGAGGGTGAAAATGTATGCGAGGGATATAATTTGTGATGGGTGAAGCAAGTGAGAGATGGTGGTGGTTGAGGCAAGGAGACTTGAAAGGTATTAACTAGCGAGTGAGTGATCAAGTTTAGCAAGTTCACCGAGGGTGGATTAGCCAGATGGACCTTGAGACTGGCTCATCTTCAACAGGTGTGATTTATAGAGATTTCATGCTACTTCTAAATAGTTTAGGGGGTTTCTTAGGAAAAAAAGAAAATAGGATCATGTTTCTCATAAACCTTTTAGTTATTTCCGTACCAATAGAAAACTAAACATCCGATAAAAAATCTTCACAAACTGAAACAATGTGTACATTAGGGTGTTTCAGCCGAACAAAAAAGTTCTCAGAATCAGGCAAACCGAGGTTCCCCTAGTAGAGGATACCCATAGGGACTCTCATGCCAAATATCAGCCCATTTGGTTGAGAATTGGCCTGTCCCCAGCGGTTCAAAGTTTACATGGAAATTACTATGGGATTTTTATGCTTTTCGTTCAATCGTTCCTACAGGTCTGGGGACAACATGGATTCACTCGGAATAAAGACAGGTGTGTAGGGGATGGTCCAATGAACACATTCCAGAAGGAATTAGGCTTGTCCATTCTGTCCCCAAGGTGCGCATTGGATCGACGTCCGGTGTCTCCAGAATCATCGATTCACCCTTCAAATGTACGCATTGTCCTTAGTATGCTATGACGGCTAGCTGAAAATTACGACGCCCCATGTCAGACGGTGAACACGTGGCAGAGCATCTACTCGAGTTTTGGCTCAGAAACATTCTTTAAAGTACTAAAATTATAATTATTGATGTTCCTGGAAGAATTTCAACTATTCTAAATAAAGTAAAATGATGATTTTGTGTTAATAATGCAATCGATGCCTCTCCACGTGTTCACCGTCTCATATGGGGCGTCGTGGTTTCCACCTAGCCGTCATAGCATACTAAGGAAATGCGATGCTTTTGAAGGATGAATCGTTGGTTTTGGAGACACCGGACGTCGATCCAATGCGCACCTTGGGGACAGAATGGACAAGCCTAATTCCTTCTGGAATGTGTTCATTGGACCATCCCCTACACACCTGTCTTTATTCCGAGTGAATCCATGTTGTCCCCAGACCTGTAGGAACGATTGAACGAAAAGCATAAAAATCCCATAGTAATTTCCATGTAAACTTTAAACCGCTGGGGACAGGCCAATTCTCAACCAAATGGGCTGATATTTGGCATGAGAGTCCCTATGGGTATCCTCTACTAGGGGAACCTCGGTTTGCCTGATTCTGAGAACTTTTGGTTTTGGATGAAACACCCTAGTGTACATAGGTACTAAGCGGATTTAAAACTGTAACACTATTCAGTAATCCATATCCGATCGGTAAGGTATTAGTATTCTGGCACGAGTCGTTCTTTCAAATAGGGTAACCGAGATATAATGCTTACTTACAGCGATTCCACGTCAAACAAGCAGGATTTAGATGAAAAGTGCTCAAATTTAGCATAGGAGTAGTATCATGCTTATCCATTGAAAAGAGTTCCCAGTATATTTTGCTGGTGACCCATGGTGCTTTATGTTCAATAAATGTACCGAATTTCGATATCTATTTTTTTTTTCAAGAAATTATAACTCAAAAACCCGTTGATTTTCATTTTTTATATGCTACATAAGAGATTCTTAAAAATCATGGAAAATTTTTGGCAGATTTTTTTCAAAAAGTATTAAACAGATAGAATATTAAAAATGCATTTTTTAACCCTACTTCGGAAAGGATCACCCTAATCACCAATCTAAAAATCGGGTCAAATTATTTTGGCCAAGGAACTTCAATATCAAATCGGAGCTGGAAGGCCTTTCTGAAAAAATATTCATAATTTAAAAAATCTGAACATATTTTTTTCATAAAAATTTGTTAATTTTACAAAAGTTTCAAAATATCGTCGATTGAATATTTTAAAACTCTTAAAAAACTCATTCTTCATATTTTCCGCCTTTGTAAGATCTTTTCTCAGCAATCAAAGGTCGGATATCAAAAAAAATCTTCGCCATATAATTTTAAAGAAGAATTGAGGCCAATGCTAAATTCTGTAATTCCATTTATATTTTTTGCATCATTAGTTTTTTCCATTCAGTTATACAAAATAGTATGAGAATATAAAACAAACATTCCTTCGAAGAGCTTTTTGATCCTTTTGAAGTTTTGAAATAAGTTCTAGGTATTGATAAGGATTATTTAGAAAAATGAAAAAATAATCAGAACAAATCACGCATTGTTTTAAACTTATAAAGAAAATAGTTTATAGGACCATTTAAAAAAAACTCTAGAACTTTAGTATAAAGTTACTTATTAACTTTAAGTTACTATCACCAAAATTAGAATTCCCTGTTTTGTACAGGAGTAACAATCATTAAAAAAAACACATTCTAAATTCAAAATAAAACAATCGTTGTTTCCTTAAAAAATGTGGCTACGGAAAATCGATAAAAATATAATCAAACCTAGACTGAATGATTTGATTATCTAAATAAACCTTCAGAAAAAAAAAGAAAAAACTTTTTTTTGTTATTCTTGTTTTTAAAATCTTTGTTTTATTAGAAATACTAACAAAATAAATATATCACAGTAATCTTGGACCAAAGCTAAAGAATGGTAGAACCGTAGAAGTCTAGAGTGAGAGAGAGAGAGAAAAAAGAGAGAGAGAGAGAAAGAAAGAGAGAGGGAGAGAGAGAAATAGAGAGAGAGAGAAAGAGAGAGAGAGGGAGAGAGAGAGATTCTCTTTTGCTCACTGTCTTGCCCTGTGACTTTTTTCTTGCAATAATCTGAGAAGCGAATGGATCGACAAATATAAAAAAACATTAAATGATTAAATGGATCTGCTTCATCCTTTGATCCATTTGAAAAATGTTGAGGACACCCTATTCTAAGTTTTATTCTATAAACCAGTATTCAACGTTCAAATATGTACTATACCACTTGGCAGTATTTGTGAGTGTACACAACAACACCTTCAACCGACTGGCTATTCTCTCCAAAGCAGCTGACACGGGGCTGCTATTGATGATGTTGGTAGCCCCAACTTATATCGTTGATTTTTTTTTGCGAATCGAGTTGTGGTCGAGAGTCGATCTGCTGCTCCCCCTCGCCAACACCTTTGCTCGCCGCCCCTGATCCATGTGCCGTTGTGTCGTCTCGGGATGGGACTTCGCGGACCATACACGATTGAAACCTGATGTCGTTGTTGTTGCTGTAAATGTTGATGATGGCAAACCATTGTTATATACGCGCATTTACAGTTTCAACGAGTCTCAAACTGAAGGACCATCCGCCAGACTGAGCTTTATTTGGCGATGGGTCTTTGTTTCGGCTGTGAGCTGGAGAATGGCACAGCGAAAAAAAAAACAAAAAATTGGGTTTTCGCGGGGATTGAACCTGGGATCATCGAATTGGTGTACAGAGTTTCCCGTTGAAGGTTAATACACCTTTTTTTTACTGTGGCATAGCAGCGAAACAAGCTGACTGCAAAGTATATTATTTACAACGTGTTTCGACCAATCTGTACAGAAATAATTATCGCAAGAGAAAAGAACGGATTAAGGAGTATATATAAAAGTTAGAATGGATCGAGTTACTTTTCCGGTCAAAGTCACGACGGATGTTTGATTCGAGATGTTGTGGGATTTATGCTGCGTCACTTTCTAAGATACCTCACTCATTCGATCTGATGAATACTGAGCTGCAGGTTATGCTAGGTATATTTGAATTGAAAAATTTTGTTTGTGCCTACATTGAATTTCCTTTGTATATTTTTACAATCGTTAGAGTAAGACTATGTAAATTCATGGATTTAAGTTATTGCAACAAAAACTAGAAATTATTCTTTTTGCATGGAAACACACACACATTTGTTCGTCATCGGAAAACGATTTCCTTGTTTCGCCCTACTAGCACTACGTTTCCATATCTTTGTAGGTCAATTTACCTAAGCTCAGACTCGTTACAGTACACCTTAGCTGCGAACACCCGGGCTGAACGATTGCTCATAAAAACATGATAAGTGCTGCACGCTTCAAGGGGAAAGAAAGGAAAAACGCCAAATAAAGTGCGCAACACTTTAGCCATAGAGCAGTTTTCAAGATTGCGTACTGACGTCTTATGTTGTAAGAAGGACTAATATAATGAATACAAATTATTTAATCACATGACACTGAGAACAAGAAAGAATCTTTATTAATTGTTTTAAACATTTAATTCTTAATTGACATTGATTGTTTTTGAAAATTACACAACAAAACGCCTTAACGATTAGTCTATTCTGTAATGCTTTACCATTTTAATGCCACTTTTTTGTACACTTGCCTTCTTCTCTCTTGCATACTGAATGATTCGCAGTGTGGCACACTAGGTTCGCACTACTACATCGCTGGGAAAATTCCTCCGTAACGCGCAATATCCATTTACAAATAAATATTTGGAATGGTTCAGCACGTGTCAGTTTGATGAGGTCTTTCTTTATGGTGTATTATTTGATATCTGTCTTCTATGCTGAACAAAAAGCATTTATAATCTTGATTTCTCAAAATTTTCTTCAACAAAAATCTTTGTAAGAACTGTAGACGATGATTCAAAAAGGTTGTTATTGATTCGTGCAGTATCTTTTTGTTACCGCGCACGACTTGGTTCGTCAGTGCGATGTATTGTAATTAACAATGATTCACATGGAATAATTCCAGTTTAGCAAAATCGCAGTGTTACCGACTGGAACAAACATCAGCTACACTATTTAATTAATACTTTACGACAAGCCTTTGCGGTGAGAGCTATTGTATTATTGTAACTTAATCTATAATAACATTGCTGATTAATTAAGACATTTTTCGCACGTGACTAAGATTGAGTTGTGGGTGATTTCATTCATGTTTTGTAAAAATTTGATTATGTTTATGAAGCATCACAGCACGACACCCGATAAAGTTTCAAATACCAAGTGCAATTATGAAAGCTTAACTAATAGCTCGGGTATTTCCGGAAACTGTCTACAAAAAGTTGTGAAGCCATAACTTTGACATTTTCCCTGCAGAGTGCCTCCCCCAAGGTTCTCTCCAGCCAGGAAGGACAACCAAACGGTAACAGTGGGTGATATGCCCCCGTCTACGGCTGTTTCGTATTACTTTTAGGTACTCTTGGTCATGCTATCATTTTTCCATGACGTCAGCCTGCTGCAGCCGTTTGCGTACACGTTACGTGAGCATCAACAATTCTCCTTCATTTATACCTGAATGCCTACAGCAGCGGCCCCAGAATAGCTATAGTTGGAAAATAAAAACACGAGCAACATAGGAGAAGCTCAGGGAAAATGTGTGCCTGGTGCTGCATGAAAAATAAATATTATACCCCGCTCGGTCTCCGCTCCACAAGTGCATGCTGACGAACTGGTTACCTTGGGCAGGTATATAAGGTTCGTTTCCTGTTTCTTTTGTGTATGTTTGCGTGTTATCAGCTGATTATCGAGTTTGAACTCGCTGGTTGTTGTTTTTTTGTGTTCGAACTGAGCTATGGCACAGCACTATGTTTATGATTGACGAAACGTATTATTGGGTCAGTAGAACATAATTTTGATGAAAATGGTCTTATTAGGCCATTCATAACTTTAATTTTAAAGGTCTG
The DNA here is from genome assembly GCF_016801865.2 of Culex pipiens pallens. NCBI lineage: Eukaryota > Metazoa > Arthropoda > Insecta > Diptera > Culicidae > Culex > Culex pipiens. The sequence continues at coordinate 63,957,211 of NC_068938.1, read as the reverse complement.
TGCGTGAAAGAAATTAAGTATCTGTAACTATCCTATATTTTGTGTTTTGTGCCATCGAAAATTTATGGCGTTTCAATTTACCAATTTCGACCTCCTTACACTTTGCTAAGAGACGGTAATTTTAGCGGATTGTAGGCTGGATATCGCCATGTAATGTGATGATGGTCGAATACCAATTCCACCTAAAACAGATTCCCACCATCATGACAGCCGTCCACTGCCGGCCGCTCCCATCTCCACCGCGCACCAGGGACAAGGAAAGGGATTTGAAAGACGGGAAGTGTTGATGCTCTACTGTTTTAAGAGGACAAGGGAAAATCTCCACGGGGTCCCCAAGGAATTTTCGCTTGACGTTGGACGGTTTTTGTAAAGGTAAAAAGTCTAGGATACCTTACATAGAGAATCTGACCAAGGAAAATTCATAAAACAAAGTGTTGTTTTCTGTCCTGACTTATGGTTTAAAAGTTATTTTTTCCTTCTGCAAATTTTATAAGCTTTGGGGTGCGAAACTTTTTCTTTGTGGGTTCTACATTTGACTTATATTCTAGTCGGTCCAAAATTAATCCATAGATTTTTAGAGAACCCATCATTGTTTTTACTGCGAATTGGAAGGACTTTGTTCAGAATAAATGGAATAATACTGTTATGTCGCTTTGTATACATCCAAAAAAAGTCCAATGGTTATGTGTGGTGAGTCACCCAAAACCTGTTTTACGCAAATGAACCGACGTTTTACTTCACCATCCTATAAAAGGCCAGGAGGATAAGGCGGGAATCGAACCCGCGCCTCATAGCAACTTAAGGATCGGCAGCCGAAGCCGCTAACCACCGCGCCACGAGGCCCTTACACCCATCACTTTCCATTAAAATCCTATAGGTAACTTGTAATAGCTTGTATTCGTATCAGAAATTCATGAAACAACTATTCAAATAACATTTACTAATGTTTTGCTTAAAATTGCCAAACTTACATAATTACCCACTGCAGTTTGAAAAAAATCAGTGGAAGCTCATTTTAAAATGTTTATTGGCTTAATAGACACAAGGGCGTCTATGCGAAGTGCTCAAATTTCAGGTGAATGTTTGGGTGCAAGAGGTAATTCCTTCTTTACGTCGGTATTTGCAGCAAAAAATCGGGCCCAAACTTATGCACGTGGCTTTATAGGAGGAAGCCAAAAAAAAAGAAACTATGGAAACATCTTGGATCAGCTACAAAAAAAATCATACAAAAATTAATTTTCCTCATCCATGTTTTGATAAAGTTGTAAAGTATTAAATTTAAAACAAACCTAAAACTTTTTTAAGAGATTTTCTATTACAATCAAGATTCGATTATCCAAACGTATGGGACTTCGGATAATCGAATCACGAACATTTTTTTTCTTGCTTTCAACATCAAATTTGGTTTCTGCTGCGTTCTTCTTATAGTTTTTGAAAATTTCTTAAATAGTGCCAAGTAGGTTTATACTAATATCGCACTCATGACAAATATGGATAAATTTTGCTAAAATTCGAATGAACTTCACTTAATTTTGAATTAATGTTTGTTGAAATTCTTTCATACCTGTCGTAACGTTAGATCAATTCAACAAAATCCAAATGATTTCAAATTAGGATCGTGTTTGTATCCGCTCAGTACCGTAATCAGGACGTCTGTCAAAAATGTCGCTTCACCTTACGTGCAAATGCACTATTTGAGACACGCTCCAAAAGTTTATTACCTCCCAACTGCAGAGTGCAGCGGTGCTTTGACGTCAACATCCTACACACAGACCCGCTGCCTGCTGCTCGTGTCAAGCGGATTCTCCTTCAGTGAACTTGAAAATTAGCGGCCATGATTTGATCTTACGACACTTAGCCCCATACAAGCAAGCGCAACGGCGGCGTCTCTCGTTGCAACTGCAGTTTTTTGCCAACCGTGTTTACACTCGTCATCAAAAATCATCATCATCACAACACTATATGACGGTGGTGATGTTGGTGATGATCATTTTCGTCAGCCGTCGTCGCCGCCACCATCATTATCGCCATCGCCTATTAAGGAGCTGTTTGCAATTATAAATGCACAACGTATGCACAATATGCCAGCTGCAGTATTGAGAGCACCTCGCGATGCACTTCTTGGTGTGGTGGACTTAGGTCTCCGCGACAGATGCGCGCATATGAATTAAGAAATTAAACCCATCTCAACAACAACAACAACTTTTTGAAGTCACATCGCGATCACCTACTTTAGAACCGCGCTCGCGCGCCTTTTGTCATACTGCGCAGAAGCGTGCGATCCGTATTCAGCATGCGCAATCAGCAGTGATTTTTTGCTCTGATATATCTAGGTAGATGACAGTTTGTAAGCTGAACTAGACCTAGATGGGCGGACGGCTCGCGCAACAGCTGGTGTTCTTTGTGTGTGATGGCTGGGGAACGATCAGTACTCAGATCACAATCGGCGATGCGAGGGAAGGTGTCACGTTTTTCCTGATCATATAGACTGTCGAACGCGTGCGAGCGTGTATAAAGAACTGCTCGCTTCGACGATGCCTTAAAAACTCTCGAATCAAGATTTTTCCGCAGCGTTCAATAGTTACTACACGTCATGTTGATTAATTTCTACCCTAAACCACATGTAAACCTCCCCCCTTCGATCAACTTGCAAGCATAAATTATATCTGCGAACTACACCAATCTCCAGTCACTGTGCAGAAAAATCTGAAAGTTGGCACGCGATACCTTGTTGCTGGTCGGCTGCGCAACCTTTCCAAATGTCCACGGGCGAAAAATTGGCACGTGTTTCAAGGTTCTATGCGCACCATGGCAACAGCCTCAGATTGATCTGCGAGAGCTCAACTCAACTCAACCAGCTTAGATACTTGCACGTGAAATGGCAGGATCTGAACCGGTTCGCGGTGATCCGGAGGCCTCGTGTGAATGCCACGCGACTTATCCATTCCATCGCGTTTAATTTTTCAATCGCAATTAACGTCATTATGACAATCGCGGTGCATTTGGTAACCGCAAGCCGGGGCGAGGTGTGTTCGAACTTTATAGGCTGGTTCAAAGATTGCTTTCGGGGTAACCTTGACCAGGTGAAATATTTCATTATTCTATTCTTATATAATCCTAGAGCTGCAAACCATTCAAATTGCATCCTGGAGAATGCTTGAGTATTCCAAATTTTCCTTCTTTTATTATTGCCAGGCCAACTGTCTAAAGTTAACCGCAAAGATTATTCGTTGAAATAGATTGAATTTGAGCATGGCTGTTCAAACAGCAATACGTTTCTGAATCCACAAAAGAAACTGAGGAATTCCCCGATAACGTTTCGTTTTGTAAGCAATCTTAAGAAGCACCATATTGAGAATTTTTAAGTGCTCTGGAATGAATAATTTGCAGTACAACATTCGACAGAGACTTGGTACCCAAACCAAACTGATGAAATCTTACTCTATTGGTGAGTTTGGAGGGTTTTTTAAGCACTTCAAAATGTGCCATAAGTATCCGGGATTAGCTTGAGTTTTTCTCATAGCTTTTGCAAATTACTGTTAGAAATAAATATTTTAAACCCCAGTATATTTTTACATCAGCCTCCAACACCCTATGGTAAAAAGATAGGGAATTTCGTGGACGATAAGCCTACGGTATTAACTTGTTGACCAATCGCAGTGTTGCCCTCCTCACTGAGGAGAGTAAAAAAAATCTCTCGAAAAATGAACTTTTAATTTGACCTCTTTGATACCTATCGACTCAGAACCAAATTCTGAGCAAATGTCTGTACGTACAGTATGTAAAAAAAGTATTTACACCCCTTGGGCACTATGCACATTTTGTGATGAAACATGTAAAAATTTTAAAGTTTGACAGGAACCTAGTACTACGTTTTGTTCAGAAACTCATGCCAAACATTTTGCTACAAAAAGCTCATGAAAATATGATTTCTATGAAAAGTTATATAACAAATACTATTACGAAAATAAAAAAAGGTGCAAAAAAAGTTTGTACACCTTTCGAAAAATTAACATAAATAATGTTATTTGTTGACAAATCACCATAAATCCAGTCTCCCAACTCCAAATAGGCATCCTTGACTGATTAAAAAAATAATTTGGATTGAATATAAAGTTTACTAACTACTTAGTTTAAAAGTTTATATAACTCTGGAAATTCTATATAAAACTTATCTTAACTTAATTTTGCAAACTTTTAATTCAACTAAATGTCAATTTATTACCATAGAATTGCTAAATAAACATTTTGGAGTGGGTATAACACCATTTTGGGGGTATTTGTATCGATAGAATGGATTTTTCGTTGGAATTTCGTACCAACCCGGAATTACGTCGTCGGAAAATCCGCCGGCATCTGAACCGGTCCACACCTATGTGGCATCAGAAAGGGCATAAAATTTCCGATCTTTTGATACCCATACATCCAGGTTTTCTATAAAACCCACGTTTTTAAATACCTAAGCAAAAACGTTGTTATGGTTTCGTTTGAGCAACCTGCCAAAAATGTATGGAATTTCGTAATTTTTGTTCTCGTGGATCAAACTTACTTTTTGCCCAGGTATTTAAAAACGTTGGTTTTAAAGAAAACCTAGATGTATGGGTATCAAAAGATCGGAAATTTTATGCCCTTTCCGATTCCACATAGGTTGACTTGTAAATCGTGGACCGGTTCGGATGCCGGCGGATTTTCCTACGACGTAATTCCGGGTTGGTACGAAACTCCAACGAAAAATCTATTCTATCGATACAAATACCCCCAAAACGGTGTTATACCCACTCCAAAATGTTTATTTAGCAATTCTTTGGTAATATATTGACATTTAGTTGAATTAAAAGTTTGCAAAATTAAGTTTAGATAAGTTTTATATAGAATTTCCAGAGTTATATAAACTTTTATACTAAGTAGTTAGTAAATTTTATATTCAATCCAAATTATTTTTTTAATCAGTCAAGGATGCCTATTTGGAGTTGGGAGACTGGATTTATGGTGATTTGTCAACAAATAACATTATTTATGTTAATTTTTCGAAAGGTGTACAAACTTTTTTTGCACCTTTTTTATTTTTGTAATAGTATTTGTTATATAACTTTTTATAGAAAACAACTTTTCATGAGCTTTTGGTAGCAAAATGTTCAGCATGAGTTTCTGAACAAAACGTAGTACTAGGTTCCTGTTAAACCTTAAATTTTTTACATGTTTCATCACAAATTGTGCATAGTGCCCAAGGGGTGTAAATACTTTTTTTACATACTGTATTTGGGGATGTTGATCAAAACTTTGCACTTGATTTTCATGGCTTTGGCTGAACAAATTTTGTCCGGATGTAGTCTACTCAGTCTACTCGGTTCAGTTTCAGGTCCCATACTGCCGTTCTACGGATAATTGTCCCATGTTCAAAAAAGTGCAACTGAGAAAAACGCGATTGAAATTTTTCGACCGATTTCTGCGTTTCTACGCATAATTGTCCCGTGGGTTCCTATTCGCCCTATGTGTCCCTAATCGCCCCAGTCAGCAGTTTATCACCCTTATTTGTGATCCTCTTGCTATACAACAGGTAAACAAGGCATAATGCTTAGTAAAATTAATGATTCCGTGTAAGAAAATACTTGGTGGGACAATTATGCGTAGAAGTTCAACGATGGGACAAACAGACTTGGTGTTGTTTTTTATGAGTTCCCGAACAAAGTAGGGGAACTATGCCCTTTCTCAGCCTATTTCTATTATCGACCTATCAGCACTTTGATCATGAATTACAGCTTTCATAAAGTGTTTTTGACTGTTCCAAAGTAATAAATAGCTCAAATAAAAGTAAGCAAGCCATTGTTGATACATCTGAAAATGTTGATTTTATAGCGGATAATGGCAAAAATGATGAGAATTGGTCGAACAGCTTAGAGTGATTAAAATGGGTATATTTCCCCTACCAGATTTTATGTGTTTTTCTTAAAGTACACATCAGACTAAACTTACACGCAGAAAAATGTTTTGTAGAATCAGCCTGTACGAGGTTTGAATCAACAAATTTTTTGTTGAATATAATCAACGCCGATTTTGCGTTGAAACAAACCTTGTTTTTCTCAATTCCACAAAATTCTTTTGTTGTTTCGAAAAAGCTGCTTTGACGTTTAGCGTTGGTTTAACAAAAATAATGATTTTCAAATCAACAAAACGTTTTGTTGATTCAAATATGCCTTATTTTTCTGCGTGTAATAATGGCATAAAGTCAAAATCGTCAAAAACTGACATGGGACAATTATGCGTAGAACGGCAGCATAGCCTGGTATTGAATATCGTTAAGTTTCATTTAGTTGTGTAAAAGTTATGCTAAAAATACTGTTTACATAACCACAATCGGCCGGGTCTGATCGTCACGAGAGAGCCGTGTAGACGGTTGCCATTTTATTTTCAAAGGTGGTGTCTGTATATCTGTGACAAAAAGTCTGCATTTTTTTTTAAATCGGACGAATCGGCAATTTTTGGGCTCAGGTTTGACATATTTGGAATCCTCGGGAAATTTCACACAAGTTGGTGTTGAAGCTGTACATTTCGAAATCTTCGAGTTGGTATCGGCTAAAATCAACAATTTTGTATGGAAGTAGTTGTTAGAGTACCGTCAGCGGGGGTGACATTGGAGGGCTTTTGTTTATTTGATTTGGTTAACCGCGGTAGATTTTCTTGAAATAATTCGAACTGTCAAAAATCCACCAAAGTATCTACCACATTGATCGCACAAAAATCTGTGGTAGAAAAGTATCCACCGGTAGATGCTTTGGTGGATTTTTGACAGTTCGAATTATTTCAAGAAAATCCACCGCGGTTAACCAAATCAAATTAACAAAACTGCCGCTCGAAGCTAGTCCGTCCCATATGTAATTTCGTCAATTTTGAGGTAATGATGCAGTTTGGTTCAAAATCATGTAAACTATCAGAAAAACCAATAAAATTTAGTACTTTGTTTCTAGAACCGAAGAAAATCCACTTTTTCGTGAAATTCTAACACGTGGCCTTATGGGCGGGACAATATTGACATGCGTTTTTCTCGGCTTGCTGTTTTTACATATGGGACGGACTCGATTAGAGCGGCAGAAAAGCCCTTGGGTCAAAGTGACTTTTTACGGATTTTACCATTTATCAGGTACTTCTCAATGAAACTAAATTCTGTTAAAAGGGTTGTGTAGGGGACATCTTAAGATGACTTCCTGTTATTGGCATTTTAAGGTAGTGTTCATCAAAATCCATCATATTTTGGGAAAATGTTAGCAAACTATCTAAGAACAAATCTTCGTTGAAAGATTTTCGATGTTATTTAAATTGTTTTTGTTATTAAGAAATTATGAGAGGTGTATCGTTTTTTGACCCAAGGTCACCCCCACTGACGGTAGTTAGAGTCAGAGTTGGAATCGGATTTTCTTGAAGAGCTGAATTTGGGGTCGCCAAATTTGCAGAAGCTTCAGTCGCCAAATTTTTAGAAGCTGAAGGTTTCATCTCAGTTTTGTAGAGTTTTCCTCTCGGTCTTCTAATTATGGGTGTATAAGTCTTATAGAATACGGGATTTAATTTAGGTGTCTTCAGTTCTCTGAAAAGTTTCTCAAAGTAGCATGCGAATCAGTCTAATATTTATTCGCTACAACAAGTTGCTGCGGTACACCTTTCGGTTCCCACCAGCTCACTCCACTCTCTGCGTCCAGTCCAAGTCTGCATAACCTACTTCTAACGGGCGGTGGTGTTGGCTGGTATTTTTCCATTGGTAAATTTCCCTAATTGTCCACAGCTACGCTGCTGCCGGGTTTCCTCCAATTATGTTCGCTTTTGCTCTTTTTTGCAGCACAATTTTCCTTTCTTTCAAAGATCTCGGCCACACAAGGTTCTCTAATGACCAGACGAACCAGACGTTGTCATTAGTGTATTTGGCACCTTATTTGTTCGTTTTTGGCGATGAACTGAGATTTTTTTCGCGTGAAATCTGCGACCTTCGCCATGATGGACCCCACGGTCAAAATTGGCCCCGCCGCCGATTTTGGCAAAGACCAGGCCAACCATGGGAGCGAGGAGAGCGACGACGTTCCAAAAGTTTAATTACTGGACTCTCCATAATGTCAGTCGGTCGGGGGCTGCTGCTTCACTTGATGTGGAACATTTTTGCGCTGCCCAAACTGGTTGGCTCTCTAAGTATCGGCGTGTTTCACCTTCAAATTACCCTCGACGGCGGCTTTGCAGTTTACTCGACTGGCTAGAGTCTCTCGCTCAGCTGTTGCCATGCAGAAATCGCAACAGCACAAACCCCCCCGATGGCATTGGGTTGAAACTTAATAAGTGTGTAGCTTCAGGTGGAAGAAAAAAAAACGGTCGTGTTGTTCGGACTTATGCAAGATTTTTCTCTTCCTATGTAGGAAACAGGAAAAATAAGGAAACTGAGATTTTCACTCCGCTGCGTATCTTCCTTTGATCTGGAGAGGTGCTCAGCTGTTGTACGCGCCGGTCACTTCACCAACGGGTATTCTTTGCAGTCGAGCACACCGGCGCTGAGTTGTTCTATACAGAACGTGTTACGTTATCGTCTGTAGCTATAGCGCACACAGTCTATATAGAGGCACGAGGCAGCGTTCTTCCAGCACCTGCATTGTCACAGTAGTGTGCACGAAAGCGGTGCAGCGAACAGTGACCCTTTAGGGGTCGAGTACTGTGTTTAGCTTTGAAGACGATAACTCATCGAATTGAAGTATATTCTTGCTGGGCTATATTAAAATAAAACTGTTACACCAGCTGTGAATACAAAGAGCAACCTGTGTAACGATCGTCAACCGGAGTACCACGTGGAACCCACTTGTCCTTCAAAGGGTTATCCACAACCCTACACCGAGAACAGTTTCCAGCGCGCGGTGCTCCAACTCCATTCCAACTAATGCGATTGCCTGTGCAATTACAGTCTCAGATCTAGAGCTACAGTACATCGGAGCTTGCTGGATCTCCGAGTTGTGGTGGTCATTGATTTACGACACGAAACACATATGTGTATTAGCGGTCTAGCGCGGATCCAACACTTTCAGTCCCAGCAAGAAGCTTCGCTGCTTCTATTACCCATATCGACTTGGTAGTGGTCGTCGTGTTGATGGTTTCCGACTGTACGTACGTTCTACTATTTGTTGACGCGTGTTTGTGGGTGTGTGAGGCTTGCTTATTTCTCCGTCTGTATGTAGATGTTTGGCTACACGTTTTTCGATTTCGTTTACATTTTGTTTTGCCTTGTGCTGCTGCTGCTGCCGTACTCCTCCTCCCCCTGTCAGAGCGCTGTACGGCAGTCTCGTGGAGGTTCAGATTGTTCATCAGTCAGTCAGTCAGCTAGCGATCGTCGTCGGTGCGGTGGTAGTCACAGTGGAGACTTGGCGGTGTTAACTACTTCGATAAACGTTCGTGCGTTCTAGAGCTCGCCGTTGTCTGCCTCGGGCAAACAGCTGGTCCGTATGTTTTGTTCTAATGCCGTGTGATAGTGACGGTGTTTTTATGGTTCGGGAAGGTGAAGTTTGAGACGAAACGTGACGTTTGAGGGGGGAGAAGTGTGTGCGTGTCTGGGCTTGATAAGTGTTATCTTCAGATGTACCTGCTTGTGCAGTCCGCAGTTGAGATACGAGTCGTGTTGGGCAAGTTACGATGATTGTTTGGATGTTGTACGCACTTTGTTCAGCAGGCCCAGGATGTGTACGGCCATTGTTGTGATTGCCGATGTAGTGGTGTGGAGTGGTGCGGAGTGACCTTTGTCGTTGAATTAATACGATATTAGCGAGTTGTGGAACTTCGTTGCTGTGCCAAGCTGAGGAGCTGGACTGAAAAGGAGCTGCTGACACGTTCAATGCCGTTTGGCAGTTTCGACGACTGCGGCTGGAAAGGTGTTTAAACTCTCGGAAGCGAAAAAGGTCAGACCCTACAGACAACTGTTTGTTGTTGCTTAACATATGCTTGATGGAAATGATCCGGAACTTGGAACTGCGATCTGTGCTAGCTTACGTAACTGTTCTATTTTTAATATATTATGTATACCACATGCGGAGTTATGCTCCCTCACAACAACCTGTGGATATGGTCGACTCTTCGTCGTATTTGTATAGTTCTGTACTCGCACACATCACCCGTAGATTGCCCTTGAAGCTACGACACGGTACACGTCGTTTCAACTCAATCGTTCCCCCCTCCTGCATTAGACTAATTGAATTCAAAGTATAAATGGTAGCCCTTCTACTCTGTCGTTCAGCCGCATCGGATAACCCAGTTTGCTCGAACTGCCCGGCTACTGAACTGAACGTAGATGGAAATTTGGTAACCACATCCAGGGTTGTTACGGACGGCGCGGATCGCGCGGATGGCGCGTATCGCGCGGATCTGGCGCGGATTTGCTGGCTAATTTTGCTCAGGCGCGGATTTCGCGCGGATATCAATTTGATAAACAAAATAATTGATAACGATAGAATTTCTTTCAAATTACAAAGAAAAATATTATTAGGAATTAAATAAATTAATTCTTTTTCGTTGAGTGCGAAAATATCAGTTTCTAAGAAGTTGTTAATGAAGAAAATTTTGTTCAAAAAATTATTGATTGTTTTTTTTTTTCTTAATATGAAACTTCGAAATAATCTTCAAGAAGCGATTTTTTTAATGTATGGAGATTTGTTATATTAATTCAACATAACATTACAACTCATTATTTTTAAAACATCTGCCTTACAATTCAAATAAATATCAAATTTTATTAAAATCAAAAGAACAAAATTCGAAAAATTACAGAATTTTAAAAATTTGAAGCAATGAAACTTTTTAGATTTTCTATGTTTTTCAATATAAAAATTTAAATTTTTAAATTTTTGGTTTATTAAAAAAAAACAAAACTTCTGTTACCACTCTGATTCAGGTAGAATTGATTCTACTCCCAATGGAGCACCCACAGTCGAGCAGTTTTTGACATTTCGCTCCATAAAAAATACATTGTACAAAAAAGCAAAAACTGCTCGAATGGAAATGTTCCATTTGAAATTTCAGAATTTACATATTCAAAAAATAAAAAAATTAGAATTCATAATTTGAAATTGTCAAAACTTACAGACTTAAAAAACCTAAAAAAGTACGAATTATTAAATTGAAAAATTACGAAAATGTTACAATTGATTTTGTTATTTTTATTTTTTAAGGAAAGTTCTTAAGTTATCAAATAAATTTTTTTTTAAATTATTAGATTATTAAATTATTTGATTATTATATTATTATATTATTAAAATTATTAAATTATTAAATTTTTAAATTATTAAATTATTTAATTATTAAATTATTTCATTATTAAATTATTAAATTATTAAATTATTAAATTATTAAATTATTAAATTATTAAATTATTAAATTATTAAATTATTAAATTATTAAATTATTAAATTATTAAATTATTAAATTATTAAATTATTAAATTATTAAATTATTAAATTATTAAATTATTAAATTATTAAATTATTAAATTATTAAATTATTAAATTTTTAAATTATTAAATTATTAAATTATTAAATTATTACATTATTAAATTATTAAATTATTAAATTATTAAATTATTAAATTATTAAATTATTAAATTATTAAATTATTAAATTATTAAATTATTAAATTATTAAATTATTAAATTATTAAATTATTAAATTATTAAATTATTAAATTATTAAATTATTAAATTATTAAATTATTAAATTTTTAAATTATTAAATTATTAAATTTTTAAATTATTAAATTATTAAATTATTAAATTATTACATTATTAAATTATTAAATTATTAAATTATTAAATTATTAAATTATTAAATTATTAAATTATTAAATTATTAAATTATTAAATTATTAAATTATTAAATTATTAAATTATTAAATTATTAAATTATTAAATTATTAAATTATTAAATTATTAAATTATTAAATTATTAAATTTTTAAATTATTAAATTATTAAATTATTAAATTATTAAATTATTAAATTATTACATTATTAAATTATTAAATTATTAAATTATTACATTATTAAATTATTAAATTATTAAATTATTAAATTATTAAATTATTAAATTATTAAATTATTAAATTATTAAATTATTAAATTATTAAATTATTAAATTATTAAATTATTAAATTATTAAATTATTAAATTATTAAATTATTAAATTATTAAATTATTAAATTATTACATTATTAAATTATTAAATTATTAAATTATTAAATTATTAAATTATTAAATTATTAAATTATTAAATTATTAAATTATTAAATTATTAAATTATTAAATTATTAAATTATTAAATTATTAAATTATTAAATTATAAATTATTAAATTATTAAATTATTAAATTATTAAATTATTAAATTATTAAATTATTAAATTATTAAATTATTAAATTATTAAATTATTAAATTATTAAATTATTAAATTATTAAATTATTACATTATTAAATTATTAAATTATTAAATTATTAAATTATTAAATTATTAAATTATTAAATTATTAAATTATTAAATTATTAAATTATTAAATTATTAAATTATTAAATTATTAAATTATTAAATTATTAAATTATTAAATTATTAAATTATTAAATTATTAAATTATTAAATTATTAAATTATTAAATTATTAAATTATTAAATTATTAAATTATTAAATTATTAAATTATTAAATTATTAAATTATTAAATTATTAAATTATTAAATTATTAAATTATTAAATTATTAAATTATTAAATTATTAAATTATTAAATTATTAAATTATTAAATTATTAAATTATTAAATTATTAAATTTTTAAATTATTAAATTATTAAATTATTAAATTATTAAATTATTAAATTATTAAATTATTAAATTATTAAATTATTAAATTATTAAATTATTAAATATTAAATTATTAAATTATTAAATTATTAAATTATTAAATTATTAAATTATTAAATTATTAAATTATTAAATTATTAAATTATTAAATTATTAAATTATTAAATTATTAAATTATTAAATTATTAAATTATTAAATTATTAAATTATTAAATTATTAAATTATTAAATTATTAAATTATTAAATTATTAAATTATTAAATTATTAAATTATTAAATTATTAAATTATTAAATTATTAAATTATTAAATTATTAAATTATTAAATTATTAAATTATTAAATTATTAAATTATTAAATTATTAAATTATTAAATTATTGAATTATTAAATTATTAAATTATTAAATTATTAAATTATTAAATTATTAAATTATTAAATTATTAAATTATTAAATTATTAAATTATTAAATTATTAAATTATTAAATTATTAAATTATTAAATTATTAAATTATTAAATTATTAAATTATTAAATTATTAAATTATTAAATTATTAAATTATTAAATTATCAAACTATTAAATTATTAAATTATCAAATTATTAAATTATTAAATTATTTTTTGCCATTTTCTTAGTTCGGATCATTTTCGGAGTCATATTTTAGTTTAGAGAAATTTAGAGAAGGAAATAATAGAAATTTCGTGTTTCGATTTTCCAGAGTAAAGTTTTGGCGAGAATTATCAAGCACTAAATACCTAGATTTTATAATTTGGTGATTTATTTTATGGCTTTAATTTTTTAAAATTTTCGAATTTAATTTTTTTCTGAATTTGTTTTTAAAGCAACGATATTTAAAGTGTTGTAAAAAACGCTAATATTGTTTCAGAAATGGCAAAAAAGATTCCATTTGGTACAGGTGCGATATGAATCCACAACTGATCAACGGTACTGATCCAAATGCCTTCTGTATTATTCTTTTTTCGATTAAAATTTCATTCATTATGTTACACCCTTTTATTTTTTTTCGCGATTTTTTTTTATATGGCGCGGATTTCGCGCGGATTGGGTTTTGGGGTCGGCGCGGATCTGGCGCGGATTTTTTCTCGACTTTTCCGTAACAACCCTGCACATCCATCACCCATCCCCCCCAAAAAAAACAGTTACTGCTAACGTTACAGTCCACGTTCATGCGGTCCTCCTGGCCTGGACATTGCGCATGTAACAACAACGGATTGGCTGTAAAACACGTTTTCCACGTTTCTTGCTGCTGGTTGAATTTTCAAAAAAAAAAAACTCAACCAGACTTGACTTGAAGCAGCAGAAAGAAGGAAATCAAACCCAAACACGACCAACTGAACCGGCAAGGCAAGATCAGCAGTGTCTCGAGTCAACTTTTCAATGCGGCGACGTTGACCAACACTTACTTTTTTTCGAGGTCAGTTTTGTGTCCGGCCAACAACTCCACGTCGTCGCCGTCGTCGTCATCAGGTGTTCAGAACCTCTAATGTCAACCCATTTCTAGCGCCTTTTAAGGATCGCGTTTCGAGAACGGCTTGCTGCGCACCCGACAATTTATGATGTATGCTGCTGCGCCAGGAAGAGAGTTAATCGAAAGCCAATCTTTATTTATTTATAAGCAAATATCGTCGCAAGACGACGATGACGACGCGATCAGCACGGCGTAAATCCGTAAAGGTTGCTCGCTTGTATACCTATGCGCACACAAACTTTATATATCCACTTTTCATTTTTCGAGGTTAGCTCGGCATTGATCCGAACCGTACTCACATAAAAACATCGCCCAGTCGCCAAAAATATTTTTTTTGCCGTTGGTGCGCGATTTCGGTTTATGTGGCGATCGCGCAACGCGTTGAGAGTGAGCCTTTTTTTTTACTCAGAAGTGAGTACACTGCGTATTAGGGTGTTACAAATTTGACAGGAATGTTGCCTTCAGGGTTTAAAGTTTACATAAAAAAATAAACCAAAGTGTAACTTTTATAAATAAGCCAGTTTATTTTTTTTTATTTTATGAATCTGAAATGGCCTAAATATGTATTTAATCCGCTCAATAGTTTTTTAAATATTGCCTAACAAAAAAACACGAGAGATCGCGATCGCAAGCCAATTATATTTTGAGTGAGGTGGAAGAAATCGTCTAATATCATAAACTTTTGACCTGTAATTTATTTTGCGTTTAAATTGGTTTAAATAGTAGATTTTCGAGTTTAAATGGCATTAAAAGCCTTAACATAAAGAAGTTTTAACTTTCGTAGAAGTTTTTTTTTTATATTTTTGAATTCCACTTTAAAAAAAAGTCACTGAAATCGATCATAAAAAATACAATTTTGGAACACCCTACCACCCTATGTACACTGATAATCAACATACACACTGTTCAGTTCACTTTTACACACTTGTATGGGATTTTTCAGTTCAAGTATGATTACACGAAAGTGTGTAATCATACTTGAACTGAAAAATCCCATACTAGTGTGTAAAAGTGAACTGAAAAAAGTGTAATGCTGTTTACCAGTATATTCGGGGTGGAGGACCAGTGCTGCCATTATTCAAGAGAATGATGACCGCGGATAATTCGGATAAATAAATGTGAGGTTGCATATGTTTGATCTTCCTACCCTTGAAAAGTGTTTTTATAGCAGTAAGAAATATTTTTACAATAATTAGGGTAAAGGGGATATACGATGACCAATAGAGGTTGAACTCCAGGATTTTTTTGTCGATAATTTCTTTTTTAAAGTGAATTGGTAGTAGTATTTATATAAAAAAGATTTGTATAAATTAAAAATAATCATGATTTCATGAAAAATATAAAAAAAAATTAAAATATGTTTTTTTTAAAAAGGGGTAGGAGCTAAAAATTTTAATAAAATCAATTTAAAAAAATCATACTCAATTTTCAACATTTTTAAACAAAAGTTATTCTTGTTACAAATTTGCTAAATATCTATGAATTTATAAAAATGACCACATAACTTTGAGTTAAAATGGTATCAAAACTAATGATTTTGGATACCGAACATGAAAATAAGCATTTTGACGGATATTTCCACATCCCGGAATCGCCAAGAGCACTCAAATGTGTTGCAATGGGGGAACATTTACGGAACGAGTTTGTGCAATACAAGTTTCAAAATTGCCACAGAATCGGTCCCGGTTCAGATTCTTCTTGAACGGACTATTTTGAAGTCTTGTTTTCCAACCATGTTCTTAGTCATAATGGTCATGTCTGTCACATAACCACCTGCATCTTTCATGTGCAGGATAAAGCAGAGTACGATCAGTACTTTCATTGTTTGGAAGATTCGTTCCGGCTCTGAGCTATTTTTTTTAATTTGGGGACCATCCACAAACCACGTGGACACTTTTTAAAATTTCTCGACCCCCCCCCCCCCCCTTCTCTCGCGTGGACAATTGTTCATACAAAAAAAAACCCTTTTTTCGCTGCTTTAGTTGAAAAATTTCTGAGAGATAGATCTTGATCTTAAAAATTTGGTAATAAAACTATAACCCTTAAATACTCTATGCTCTATGCGTATCCTAGACCTTATACACCCAAACGGCGGTCGCATGATTGTGATGCATGGCGGCATGAAAGTATATCAGAATCTGCATGAAAACTGTCCTCATGCATTTTTGCGATATATATTGCCCGTTACCGACAATAATCGACATTACCGACGGCTTTTTTGTTGTATTTCACAAAAAAAAACCCTTATAACGAAAATTGAACCACCAACTTCTTGATTATTGATCCGACACGCTACCACCACGCCATGGACGCTTGATGAAATGTAAGTGAAAGAGCACCAACATATTCTTCTCTTTGGAGTGTTGCTCGGGGACGGGCCAGCATTATATGTGTTGGTGAGAACTGCAGATCGCTGACATGTTTACACGCGGGCAAAAATGATCTACGGGCTTGCTGCAAAAAATATTATAAAATGTGACATTTTCTGCAGCAAATCCACTGTTGCAGATTTTGAGATATATTTTTCCTTTGGGTGTACTATCTCAAAAACCGTCGAAATCCAAGCGAAACTTATTTGGGGATACCGTGGAGATTTTCCCTTATCCCCTTAAAAATGTTGAGCATCAAAACCGTCTTCCAAATCCCTTTTTTAATTTCAGGTGTCTTGGTTTTTACTTGTACTTGTATATGCTGACAATGCTTTCAAACTGTTCCTTTCTTTAAAAAAAAATATTATCAAAAGAATAGCAATACATGATTGTCTCGTATTTTCGATTAGATTCGATTTTCCCTGTTCCGTTTGAAAGTCGCGTGTGTCCACAATTTCCCAAAAACCCCAAAATCTTTCACGCTCTCGGCACGAGCAACATTCGTTCCACACACACACACACACACACATAGCAAACATAACAAAGCGTGAAGCAACAACAAAATCGACCCCAACCCTTTCATCGCCCATTTTCGTACCCCAATGCTCGAGTCACGAGTAACCTCAATAGAAATTGAAAGTATGCTGTTCGCGTTTCACGTTTGCGAACACACACACATCAAAATCAGATTCGCGCATCGGCCTCTGGGAGGAGGTGTGTGCAGACAACATTTCACGGCACGGTGTGTAACGGAGCCATTGTTGATAGGGGAGGGTACCCTCTTTTTGATATGTCTGATGAATTTCGATCAGAAATATAGGGTAGTTTGAGAAATAAATTCATGTTGAATGACTTGTTTGGCGGCAAAAAATTAAAAAAAAAACTCTCCATGAACCACCCTAGTTACCTTTACGTGCCCAGTACCAGGAAGCCTGGGGCTGCTCCGTCTAACGACGACTCGGTGCGATCGTGATTACGTCGAACAAAAAGAAGTAATAATAATGACAGCGAATAGGTTGGTATTGCGAGAATCGCATTCACCTTGCAGACGCGCAACGTTCCACAGAAATTGCAAAGTATGGAAACACCCTAATAGCGAGACATCCGGTAGGTGACAAAATACATAAAGAAGTTACAAAAAACTTAAAAGTAGATTTTTGCCAATTTTCATGCTACTTTAATTTGTTTGCGAAACGTGTATAAGAAACGTAAAACCAGACAAAATTGATGACCAAAAAAACGTTGACTTGACCAGCCAGCTGTATGTCCGTCTGGGGTCTAGTTTTTTGTGTTGTGCCCGCACAGTCGACCCCCAAATCTTTCAAATGTGGCTCAGCTGATGATTTGCCTTAGTATACACGGCTGTGAACGTGTGCAATGCAGGTCATGCTATTTTATCGAGAGAAAACTTGATACAAATTATATGAATTTTGCTTTTGAGAGATCGTCAAGGTTACCTCTTGTACAGAGTAGGATCTTGATCCTAACCATTACCGGCGCCTACCTTGTCAGAGTGTAGATCTCGATTCGAGAAGTCAATAATGACGCAATCTCTCCAACGCCTTAGGCATGACGATTCAAGTTGACATCACCTTACGATGATTTTACAACCTACAAATTTACTGCTAATTAAACATCTCGATGTCTACGTCTAATTTAAAACAAATCATCAGGCAGACATCAACCTTCTATTCCATCAGATGGGTGTGTGCGTTTATTGCCCGACGTTACATCACCCACAGATTTCGTCGTCGTCGTCGAGTGCTTCTTCGTCATGTTTGTCAGCCGGCTTTTGACAAGGTTCGAAATTGGTCATCTCGAAAAAGCGTCGATAAAACACTACAAAGGTATGGCACCAATCAGCAGCATGCAAAACCAGCGTGTCCCTGAGTAGCATACGCCACGCAAACGTTGCAGCCTCAGAGAATGAAGAAACGGTCGTCATCGGTGTGAGACGCCTTGCGACAACAAGCTGGCGCGGTTGATGAAGCCAATTCAGAGGAGGGATTTAGGGTAATGCGTGATCATTTTGATCTTTTTTGGGTCATTTGACTGCGGTAGATCAAATTCTGAACCATTTCACCACGAATTCGTGCCGCCCAGCGTAAATCTGTACCAAAAGTGCAAAAAAACTCGACCCAAAACGACAACAAACGAGCGTTCGCAGAACGTGCTGAAAATAGCACCGCAAACAATGTCACTCAAGTGTGGTGGCGGGTTTCCTCCGATAATACGCGGGGGTATTGCGGCGAGAGAGAGAGAGAGAGAGCTGCTGAAATCTGGCAGACAGATTGGAGACACGTTTTTCACTGACGAATGATCGATGCCAGTGCTCTGACGGTTGGGCGGACTTGGTTTCACGGTTCTGCGGTCTGATGCTTGTGGATTGACAAAGGTTCTTTGTGATTTGAACTCAAGAATACTTCAAATCGAAAGAAATAACGATCAGTTTGAGGATGTATAAGCTTAAAAAGCAACAAATTAATATGGGGTTCCAATTTGGGACACCCTACCCTAGCAAAGTTGTGTTCACGGATTGTCGTCGTCACACGATGTGTTTAGCATCTACCCAATGCCGTACACTACTCAGGACGGGGCAGGTTTAGTTGCACCACCACGACAACGAGGCGGTGCATGCCAAAAAACGTAGAAGTCTGTAGAAGTGTGTACGATGTTGATCATGAACTGATTTCAAACACGCAAAATGGTGTCAAGCGTCAATAAAGGATTGTGTGATGTAGTGTATACGTGAGAATCCCAAAGACTCACAGACTGTGCATATTGCAGATGAATTGGTCCATGTAAACTATTTTTTCCTAAATGATCAATAATAATAGTTCGTGGGGTCTACTCTGACATTCAACAGATACTGGTACAAACTACAACACTTGTGACTTGGTGCAATGATCTGGATAGAAGCTCCATGATTCACTATAGATCGATGTATATATGTATATAATATTTGGTAAGGAACGAGCTCAAAAACAAAACATCTTGGTAATACCAAGTTATACCAATGAATTTTCACATATGAAAGGATTAAGGGAACTTCATGAAGTAATGCTCCTCAGCGTTCTAAAGTACTTTACATAACTCCCCAACCCGACACCAACCGGTCAATGGCCTCGAACGCATCCTAACCGTTCCGTTTCGCCACCCAGAACCCTGTGGGCGACGACAGGTTGAACTAGTTCCGCGGCGAACTCCTTTTCCAACCGTTTCGTTGTCATGACGCGCTGACAGGAAGGCAACACAAAAAAAAACTGACTTATAATGTATTATAGCTGTAGATGCCTCCTCTCTCACTGCTGTCTTGCTTTGGGTACAGAAGAAAGTTGACGGCGGCGAGCTCAACAAAAACAGAACAACGCAAACCAGACCGGTTCGCAACGCGTCTGGACGACCCGTATTCAGTCGACCCAGCTGAATACCGCCCTGCACGAGCCAAAGACCTATTAATTATTTATTCTTTTTAATCGTTTTCATTTTTCCTATTACGCAGCAGCAGCGTAGTGGGGGTACTGTTTATCACCCCCTCTGTTGACGGGGACGGTTGGTTGGGGCAGTCAAGTACGGTACAGCTGTGCTGCGCGGGAATCATGTCCGGAAAGCTTGATTCCACTTGAGGTGGATGCTCGTACAATGTGCAATCACGGAGTGAAATGGCAAGTGGTTAATAATAGCCCTAGTCGCGCGGTATCAGCGCCGGAGTGCAAAGTTCCAATGGTATTACCTGCAGTAGTAACCTGCTGCATCTGCACGGAGAAAAAGCAGTCTCCAAGATCATGAACAAGCGTTCATGAATTTTGAAACCACGAACAAAGTGTTCAAATTGCTTGATAAGTTTTTACCGAATTTGAACAATGTTTTTGGTTTCAATTTTCACGATTTTGGGAACTGATTTTTCTCCGTGTAGACGTTTGGTTGAGCTGTATTCCACTAGGTTCTTGTTCAGAAGAACATTTTAAAGAAACAAAGCTTCCAAGATTCGGGAAATGACCACGCAAGTATGGATTTGTGCCACTTGTCTTCGCGCACGTCACTCCCATCAACGCGATTTCTTTTCCGACTTCTAGGGCCTTGACGCTTTCTAAAAGATGGATTGAGTCATATGTGTCGCCGCGCCGCAATTGCGCTTCCTTCTATGTGTGGCCACTTTTGCAACGCAAACACAATCGCTCATTAATACATTTCTTTTTCTCGGTCGGCCAAGACAAGAACATAAAGATTAAAAGTTTCCTTTCTTTCCTCTTTCTCTCTCTCTTGTTGCAGGTAAGGCCCACCGCCGGTACTAATTACGCCAAGTCGCCGAGTTGTTTGTTATTCTGCGCAACACAATGGTATCATCTTCGTTTCCTTCTTGAGGGGGTCGTCGCAAGTCTAGTGATTGGTGACTATCTACAGCGTATTGTGGCCGACAGGTAGAAGATGATAGCCTGAGGTGTCTCAACTCCGGGAGATCAGAGAAAGTGAGTCCACCACAACTGGTTTGATGCAGTGTAAGATAACGCTGTGGTCTTATTGGCAATCACTGTCCAAGCTATGTAATTATCATAAATGCAGGCACCAGACTTCAGCGGTTTCAACGGGGGGTAGGCAGATAAGATTATGACATTTCGATTACACTTTGCTCGAGCAAGCGAACGCTCAAGCGGATTCGATTGCCTCACGGTTATATTCGTAGAACCAGAACTTCGAGCTCAACTATTTTGAGCGTTTTCTTTTTTTGGACCTTCGGGCATCGCCACAACATCGACAACAACAACAAGATGTACACGGCCACGTGTTGGTAAAAATAGTTGCGCACCAGCCGAGTGTGGTGGAGTGTGGAACTTCCATCTCTGCTGGGACTTTGACGTCGCGCTGATCAGTCGGTCAGCGCATGACTGAACAATCCCGCGATTCCCACACAATGGAACGCTTCTTATCACCCGCCACGCTAATGAGACTTTGACATCTTGACCTGACTTGGACAACGCAACTTTGCTACGTGCCAGCAGACACACGATCGCGACCGCGATCCTCCCTTTTAGAAATTACGTTGTTCCCGTATAACGTAAAAAGGGTATCGCGGATCTGCCACGTAGCCGGATCAAACCAGTTGGACTATGACCAACGGTACGGTGCAGCGTGATCGCCAGCCCGTCTTATCAGTGACATTTGCACGAGAGCAAGTCAAAACATAAACCCTTTCCGATAGTGACTTCTCTTACAGATACTCTCCGACCCAATCATGCACCGATCTACGACTCTCAGCATACGTTAATGATGAGCCATCATAATGGATGCTCCCCTCTCTCTTTTTTCTGTAAACATACCCAATCAAACTCCATTAGCACGGAGAGAACCTCCGTGAAAGGTTATCACGAAGACCAACGGGCAGCCAGCAGCGACGGGTCCACAATCAGAACGGCACTCTCACGCGAAGCGTTCAAGTGACTGGAAGTTGAAAGTGCATTACGTTCAATTGTGGCTTGGTAATTGCTCCACGTGGTTGCGTTCGCTGTAGTGTGACATCGTCAGTACAGAAGTTATGTGGATCAGACACAATCCAGCAGTGCCAGAACCCGAGGTTGAGGAGGAGGATCAGGAGTTGAGCAGCAGCGATGAAGATGGGGTAATGTGAACAGCTTCTTTTTCGAGATTCTCTGTGGAGAACACAGCAAAGTGCCCTTTTTCCTTGCTTTGTGGTGTTTCGGGCACTAATTGAGAAGATCCTGGGCGAAAGGAAAGAGCCAAACTTTATGTTGCGTTATTTATACATGAGTACATTGAGAAGGCACCAAACCCGGAGCACATGGACCATGGACGGGAATAACAAATGGACATGCAGACAGGGAATGATTTGATAGTGGGATCACGACGAGCATGGAGGATGAACAAGTTGGATATTTTGGTGTGTGTATATGTGCTGGTGATACCTTCCGTGCAGACGCATACATAACGGGACGAGAGAGATTAACAAATATGAGTTATGTATCTCCGAATCGAGGAAATTATATGGGAATCATGGGGATTTTCCATTACTTGAATTGATAATACTTATATAAACTCAATTTTCTTCGTATAAAAATGGTTATGCAAGTTAGTGAATTAGTTTTGTGTCCCAATTGAACGCCTGTAAAACGAAGGATTAAATCAAAGCACTATGAACCTCGTGGGCCATTTCCTCAAAGTTCGCAAAAATAATAAATTTAGATTTTTTTCAGTTATCGTCGTAATTTTTGACGATTCCTTTCCGACGTTGTAGTGCTATCTTGTCGCACGTCGTTTTTTGACGTTTCGAGAAAAACGCGTTTTAATGTTTTAACCTTGAATAAACAGAAGCTAGAGCATGCAAAGCAAACAATATCAAACACATTTTGTTTGGTTGACATTGTCTGTGCATTGTTCCGAAGTTTTGTTGAATTTAATTACCAGAGTCCTGAGTTATAATTACAAATGTTTACGGTAGTCGGGCATGTACGTGTGTCAAACGCGTTCTGACATGAAATCCCTTTGGCCAGTAGTCACACTTACAGCAATTTTCATGTTGTGTCAAGATAGCACGACAAGATTGAAACTTCTTCATATGAAGAGTGACAACAATGCCCGGAGTTTTTTTTTTCTATTTTTGTTGAATATCGCGGTATTGGAATCTCATTTAGGGAATCTGTGAAAATGGTTTAGGCAAATGGCGTTCTTAACTCAATTTGGTCAAAAATGTAATTGTGGCAAGATAGCACGACAACGACGAAATGTGGAAGGATTATTTTCTTACGTTCAACATTAGATACGAGTTTACGACCCAATTTAAGTAAAATTTGAGGGGTTGATATATATAATGCATTTTTTCAATACACCATCATCGCCATTTTGGCCACCAACGTGGATTTAAGATTTCTAAATCACTTTAGAATAGTGTTGGGGTCATATTTGAGCTCGTCAAACAAAAATTATACAAAGAAAAAAAAAACGATTGTCCGAAGTGAAATTTTTCTGAGGCCTTCGGATAATCGAGTCTGTACTGTATTTCAAATCCTCACAACTTGGTTTCAAACCCGAATTGTGTAAGGCGAAACGGGAAGCCTGCCTCGAGACTCAAGTTTTTGGAAGCACTAAGAAAAATAGCAAGCAATATTTCGAGTTGAGAAATTGATTTTAATAAACGGGGAATTTGGTAAGAACGAAAATAACGGCCAGATATCGCAATTATGACAAGTTCATAAGGCTGGTACAAATTTTATTAAAACAAATTTCTCTCTTGGCTCTGTTCAAGGTCAAGGGGAGGCAAAAAACTGAAAAAGACGAATTTCACATTTCAAGCTCATTTTTCAAAATTTTGAAGCAAACACTATCACAAAATGCTTTATACATTATTACAGTTATGCTTCTTCTTCAAAGTATGCAAAATTTCAATGAATTCATGAAAATATTTTTTTCCCATAGTTTCATGTCTTTTTCCGATCTGTGTTCCCAAAATTCAAAATTTGTCAAATGTTCTAATATTATTATTTTTTTTTTGCTTTTTGGGCGAAAAAAAAATGTGTTTATTGGAGCTTTGACTAAAATCTAAAAAAGTGCCCTATTAAATTAAAATACAAAAATAAACGTATTACAATACAATGTATTTTAAATCGCTTCCAATCAAATGTTTTTATATGAAAATTTGAATTTTCTTGTTATTTTTGCTGCTGATTTTTTGAAGAATTTTTGAGGGGGTGGGGGAGGGAGGGGCAAATGCTTGAAATAAAATTTTCCATGGCATAGAGGTGAAATCAAACCCTATAACATTCTTTAGTAAGAACGGCAAAAATATCCTGAAGTGTTATTTACATCTTTTATCAATCTGTGTTCCGAAAACTTTAAGGGTCGAATTAAATATAAAGTGCAATTCTATACGTTTTATTGTGTATTCGAGATTGTTCACAATTGATTATAAATGTTTATTTTTAGTTTTTGAAATAATGATTATTTTTTCTTTTGAAAAATATCAATACTTTTAGAAATTTTGAAACAGGGCAAATTTTATAAATTAGGAACAAATCCTTAGTCCGTCAAACAAACTTTTTCAAATTTTTAAGCGAATCATCCTCTCAAGCACCCTTAAAGCAGAGAGATAATCCAAAGTCAACACGGAAGCTTCCTCCATATCCCCACTCAACTTTCAAGATTTACGTTCTCGAAGCTCATTCTTCAATAGTGCTCCTCCCCTTGAACAGGTAGCGCACCACACTAAGGGTGCATTCAGAGTGGGCGCTACTAGCGACGCGACGCGACTTTGACAGGTGAAGCGACTGCGAGAGACAACGCGCGACTCGATTTCCGCCCCAGAGTGGACGCGACTTAAAGCGACGCGACTGGGGGAAAAACAAACATTCAAATATATACAAAACTAGTTCAAGTTGTGTCAAAAAATGGATTCAGATTCTGACGACGATTTTTGTGCCTCTGAAGCGGTGAAATACGTTATTCTCAACTCGGAAAAAAGGTTTGGGATTCACCCAATTAACCGAGAACGCGCGCAATATGGGGAGTACCACACTCTGTACCCCCAGTTACGTGCCGACCCGGGTAAATTTAGGAGTTACCTACGCATGTCAGAGGACACATTTAATTATATTCTGAAACTTGTGGAACCAGAACTGATGAAAGAGTGGAGCAATTTTATCAAAACCCCGATAACTCCAAGAGAAAAGCTGTTCATTACATTGAGGTAAGTTCAATATTCTGTTCATGTTTAGGGGTTACATACATATAATTCGGCAACAATGTCAAGTGTTGAGTACAAACTTGAACCATTTTTAAATCTGTTTTCAGGGCATTACAATTACAACTTGGTTTTATTGAAATGTTTATATTTTTGATAGGGTTGCAGATTTTCAATCTTTTGGGCTCGTTGGAAGTTTTTTGATTACCCACCCAACGATGGATGATTGATCCAGGCATCCTAGACAACCAGACATCAAAAAAAGTGTAAATTTAACACTTAAGTGCTCATGACTCTTGATAGGGTTTTCAGATCGTCAATCTTTATCTTTTTTTTGATAAGAAAAAATGAAAATTTTGGAACATCGTAAGAGATACCCCCTGGCACAATTCTTTAGTTAAAAATTAGTAACTGTTCAAATTTTGAGCCAAATCGGTTAGGGGTAAAGGGTCGCTTTTTATCGTTGAAGTTTGTATTGGAAAATTTATAAAAATATATGGGGAAAGGCAAAAATTTCAAACTTCCGCCAAAAGTTGACGTTAAATGCTTTGGATTATTGTCAAGTATGAGATTCTTATGTAAAATTTCATGACAAACAACTTTGTCGAAGACCGCAAAACGATCCGAGGAATCGAATCAGGGGGTATCCCTGATGTAGATTTTTTTTATTGTCATCCTCTTACCAAAACAAAAATTAAAATGGTGAATTGGACATCACTTTCATCCAAGTGTCGAACTCTAAAAATTGTTTAATTAAAACTTAAATGCTCATAACTTTTGATAGGGATCTTTAATGTTTTGGAATGGTTGGAAATGTTTTTTGCCATTTTTTCGGTTAAGGATATTTTTCAGAGAAATTATGTATTGACTTTTCTTTCAATTGTAATTCAATTCAATTTTATTGCAATTCAATAGGTTACATTTCAAACAACCTCTTTCTTTGAATATTGATTCAGTTAAACATTGTTGTTTCCGTCAATACTGTTTCCGTGGGAATACACATGCTCCAGAACAACACTCTGCATTTTCATTCTGCAAAGCAGTTTTTGCTCGGGATCCAGCTTTCGGAGATGCGGCAGAAGGCTTTCAAGAAAAGCTTCGTCTTCATCTCGCTCTTTTGAAGCCACCTTTCTTTCCAGCAGTTGTAGCTTTTTGGTTTCGATGTCAATCAGCCGTGCCACATTGTTGTCTTTGGACATTCTCTTTTTCTTTGGGGGGGGGCTTGGCCCAACTGGACTGCCTGATTCGGCAGGAGGCGGATTTGGAACCTCGAACGTATCTTCCGCACTTTCGTCAAGGTGCTCCTCTTCGTACGCGCACTCATTTTCTTCGTTTTCCTCAGGCTCTTGTTGGTTCACCGAATTTCCCGATTGTAGATTGCCACTCATTTTCCTTGGCCGCATTTGGTCACGCACGAATGCCATGCTTTTAAAGTGGGCCCAGGTCGAATAATTTTGGTCTCCGTCCGCGGCGTCTCCAGACCGTGCTTCTGGGATTTTCTGCAATTCACGTCGGTAAATATCGCGCAAAGCCTTCCACTTCTTCCTGAGAATGTCAACAGAACCTATAAGAGAGGATTGTTTGAAGAATAAAAAAAAATATTAAAGAATGACAATACTCCGATAACGTTTCAAAAAGCACCATGTACATAGCTTTTGTCTGAGACGTAGCGCTATATGAAATGTTAGTGTAGAATTGATCATTAATAGTATCCAGATTTTAAGCGAAGATGGCGTAACGAATGGTGCACGCCCGGAATGTCAAAATCGCTCAGTGGTACCAAAAAAGTGTGGTTGTCATGCCATGGCACACTTTTTTTTTGTAATGTTGGTCCCATTGCGTGATTTTGACATTTCGGGCGTGCACCATTCTTTACGCCATCTTTGTTTAAAAATCTGCATACATTCTTTTCATTTTTTAACATTTTATAAGTCGACAATTCGGACAGAAACAATTAAAAAACTAACTTAATCCACCTATGTGGTTGGTGCCTTCCTCACTCGTTACCAGAAGATCTCGTTACGCAAAAGATCAGGAAATGATTGATATTTATTATCAAACTTGGTTATTGGTAAGGAAACAATTACCAATAAACCAAAATACTGACTTAAGTCGTCAAAACTTGATACAGGGTTGCCAGACAATTAATATTTTGGACTCGTTTGGAAGGTATTTTGAATAGCTATCCAATGATATGTCGGATTGTTGATCTGGACAATGTTTTCATACACATAAGTGAGATCCGGCTTCCAAAAAGAACATCAATATCATTTTAGTGGTCATAACTCGAGACAGGGTTGCCAGATCTTCAATGTTGTGAGCTCGTTGGAAAGGTCTCTCGATTACCTAACCAATGATGGATCAGATGATAGATCCGGACATTGTTTACATACATTTAAGTGAGATCCGGCTTCAAAAAAGTACATAAATATCACTTAAGTGGTCATAACTCGAGACAGGGTTGCCAGATCTTAAGTGTTGTGGACTCGTCGAAAAGGTTTCTCGATTACCTAACCAACGATGGGTCGAATGATGGATCCGGACATCGTTTACAAACATTTAGGTGAGATCTGGCTTGAAAAAAGTGCATAAATAGCACTTAAGTGGAAATGTCTCGAGACAGGGTTGCTAGATCTTCAATGTTTTGGACTCGTTGGAAAGGTTGTTCAATAACCTAACCAACTATGGTTTGGATGGTGGATCTGGACATTGTTTACATACATTTATGCGAGATCCAGCTTAAAAAAAGTATATAAATAGCACTTAAGTGGTCATAACTCGAGGCAGGGTTGCCAGATCTGGAATGTTTTAAGCTCGTTGGAAAGGTCTTTCAATTATCCAACCAACAATGGGTTGGATGATGGATCCGGACATCGTTTACATACATTTAAGCGAGATCCAGCTTCAAAAAAGTACATAAAAAGTACTTAAGTGGTCATAACTCGAGGCAGGGTTGCCAGATCTTCAATGTTTTGGACTCGTTGGAAAGGTCTTTCGATTACCTAATCAACGATGTGTTGGATGATGGATCAAGACATCGTTTACATGCATAAAAGTGAGATCCGGATATATGTGAAAACACATTTTTATACATAACTTTTGAACTACTTATCAAAACTTCAAACAATTCAATAGCGATGTATGGGACCCTAAACCAAGTCGAATGCAACTGGTTTGATCAAAATCGGTTCAGCCAGTGCTGAGAAAACTCAGTGAGAATTTTGGTCACATACATACATACACACATACACACACACATACACACACACAGACATTTGTTCAGTTTTCAATTCTGAGTCGATATGTATACATGAAGGTGGGTCTTCGAGCTTTTATTAAAAAGTTGTTTTTTAGAGCAGGATTATAGCCTTACCTCAGTGAGGAAGGCAAAAAACTTAAACACATTTGAGCAATTCTCAAGCAAACCCGGAAATGGATTTTACTAATATTTTTTGGTTTGGCTCAAACCTGGTGGGGGCCTTCCCTATCACAAAAAAAGCCATTTTGTGTCATTGGTTTACCCATACAAATCTCCTTACAATTTTGGCTGCTGTTCATAAAAAAATGGTACTTCAATATTCGAAAATCTGTTACTTTTAAAATATTTTTTTTGATTGATTTGGTTTCTTGGGCAAAGTTGTAGGTATTGATGAGGACTATTCAGAAAAAATAGGTACACGGTAAAATTTTTGGTGATTTTTTAACTAACCTTTTTTCACAAAAAATCAATTTCCCAAAATCCGTGTTTTTTTTAATATTTGAAATTATATATATGTTTTAGGGGACAAACCCCCGCATCTTTTAAGCCAATCAGAAGAATGAACCAAATTTTTGCCGACGAGTTTAGTATTTTTTTTGCAGTTTTTGTAAAAAAAATAAATTTCGTACAATATGTTTTTTGACGTCATTTCTTTTATATAAAATAGAATTTGCAATCGAAAAGAATTTTACGTTTTTTTTAATAAGTGTGCCATTTGCAACACAAAGCCATTAAAAGTTTAATTTTGGCCGGCCCTTTTGAAATTTTAGTGTTGATTCAGGAATATTTCAAGAATGGACAATCATGGACACTATTTTAAAAAATATAAAAAACCTGAATTTTTCGGACAAAATTTAACTTTTGATGGATATATTTTGAAAACGGTGCACTTAATCAAAAAATTGTAATGCACTTTTCAATTACCAATTCGATTTAACATTAAAAAAATTAGGTCAATAAATTTTAAGTAAAAGATTGTTTTTTTTTATTACCGTACTTTAAGGTAATAAAAAAAAACACCATTTTTTTTTCCATGTACCTATTTTTTCTGAATAGTCCTCATCAATAACTAAAACTTTTTGAGGTCTTCGGTCAATCAAAAAAAATCCTTGAGAAGTAACAGATTTTCGAATATTGAAGTACCATTTTTGTATGAACAGCTGCCAAAATTGTATGGAGATTTATATGGGTGAACCAATGACACAAAATGGCCCCCGCAAAGTTTGAGGCAAATAAAAAAAAAATGGTCGATTTCGTAGAGAATTGCTCATTTAAGCATTTGAGTGGTTCTCTAAGATTTCGCAAATTGGGATTTGTTATTACTTTTTTGATTTGGATGAAACTTTGTCCATACATTGTCTATTTCCAAAGTAGGAATTTTGCATCATCAGTTTTTCCATACAAGTCTCCATACCATTTTGAAGGTTGGTTATACAGTATGGGCATGTAAATTATGTAAAGTATGTAAATTCCGCAAATTTGTATTTTTTTAACTTTTTGAAAAAATTCGATGTGTTTTAGGGAACTAAAACACCATCTTTTGAGCCATAGCGCGTGATGGTGAAAAATCTGGTTTAGAAGATATGAGTTTTTGAAAAATATCGAATTCTTCTTTTAAGAAAATGCACCCCTGAAAAAATATTTCTGAAAAGCTGAGAAATTGATTTTCTAAATTCCTGAGAGAAAATATCTCAGCTTTTCTTCTTTTTCAAATTTTGATTTTGGAAATTTCACTTATTGTTTAAAAAGTTTATTAAAAAAATCCGTTTGTTTTCGTGTCCATATTTTTCCGGGAAGTCCTAATCATAACCTACAACTTTACCGTAGACACCAAATCGATCAAAAATACCTTCTCAAGATCCAGAACTTCATACATTTACGTACTCATTTTGTATCACCAGCCCCCGAAATTGTATGGAGACTTGTATAGATTTTTTTTTTATCATCATTTTCATGTGTGAGATCCGGCTTCAAAAAAGGGTATAATTAACATAAGCAATCATAAATTTTGATAGGGTTGTCAAATTTTCAAACTTTTAGGCTGGTTGGAAAAGTGTTTTGATAACCCATTCAACAATGGGTCGAATAATGACCCGAACATCGTTTTCATCAAAATATCTGAGATCTGGCCTAAAAAAGTGTATGAATAACACTTAAGTGCTTATAACTCTTGATAGGGTTGTTAGATCTTTAAACTTTTGGGCTCTTTTAAATACCTTTCTAAAAATGTATAAAAAAAAAAAACCCACCCTTATTACAATCTTCCGTCCTTAAGTCAGAATCGTCAAGTTAAGAAATTCATTTTTCGAGTAATTTTATAGCCTTCATCATTAAGATGATCGATTATGGTAATCGAAAAAGGAAAGACTTAAAATAACATAACTTTTAAAATTAATGCAACCGAATTTTTCACTAGAATAAATCTTATTAAAAAAAAACAATCTATGCTGTTTTGTTTAATTCATAGGTTTCTGGCCACTGGAATTTCTTACAACGCAATACATTTTTCATACCGCATCGGAGTATCTACAGCCGCAGAGATTGTTAAGGAAACATGCCGTGCGATATGGAACCACCTTCAGCCTTTGCACATGCCTCAACCAACGGAACAATCATTTTTGATGGTCGCACGAGGCTATTGGCAGTTGTGGGACTTTCCCAATTGTCTCGGCAGTATCGATGGCAAGCACATCCGGATCCAGTGCCCTCCCCAATCAGGTTCGATGTACTTTAACTATAAAAAGTTTTTTTCGGTGGTCCTACAAGCCGTAGCTGATGCGAACTACAAGTTTGTTACAATTGAGGTTGGAGCTTTTGGGAAACAGAGCGACGGAGGAACATTCAGGGCATCTACTTTACATGATCTGATGAGAACCGGACAGCTCGGGATCCCCCCAGATGCTCCACTACCCGGATCCAACATTACTGCCCCATTCGTTCTCGTCGGGGATGAGGCGTACCCCCTCTTGCCAAACTTGCTGAGGCCTTTTTCCCGAAGAAATTGTGACGAAAAGGGCGAATACTTTAACGAAAGATTGTCCAAAGCTCGTAAGTGCATTGAATGCGCGTTCGGTGGTATTAATGCAAAATGGCGTATTTTGTGGAAGCCCATCGAAACCGATGTAACAACTGCTGAACTGATAACGAAAGCCATATGCGTGCTACATAACACTATTATCGACCGTGAAGGTACAGCTGAATTGTTGAGAGAAGTCGAATATTTTCAACAGCATATTAGGCCAACCCGTGCCAGACGATCTAATCCCGTGAATGTAAGCAGTGGACGAGTCGTCCGAGAGAAGTTCTCGGATTTTGTGTGGAACAATAAAATTTGAAGGTGTATCAAACTGAATTCGCGATTTATTCAGATGGAATTGATTATAGCACTCTAATAACGATACAATAAAAGTTATCTCAGTTAAAATATTTTCTTTAAAAATGTAATCCGAAAACGACATCCAGCTATTCAATGTTCTATTAGTTCAAGTCCACAACCTTTAGTTAGGGTTGTCAGATCAGAACAGACACAGAGAAATGAAATTGGTACATCGCTGTTGTACAATATATTTTTTAATGATTTTTAGAAACAAAACTTAAGTACACGTTCAACAAGTTTTACCCGATCCGGCGATGAGTGATAATCGTGGTTTCATCTCACCCTAGTTGGCCCCAGTGAGACGAGACTTGTCTGATCACGCCTTCCGTCTGATGGGAAAAAATGTTGGTCCCGGCATACCTTTTATCTACTGAAAAATTTAACAAATAATCCCATCGAACAGGCCTGCCCAATCCACGGCCCGCGGGCTGGATCCGGCCCGTTAAGCCATCTCATCGGACCCGCGACGGATCTTGAAAAATTTTCAATGACTGGCCCTTTTTTCCGTACATGAAATATTGAATAAATTAGTTGACTAAGTTGAGTGTTTGAATTAAAAAATTAATTGAATATCAAATTTTCTTATTTTAAAACAAACATTAGATAAAAATCATTTATTTTTGTTTTTTTCATGGTTTTTTTACTGCACTTCCTTTGAAGTTTATCTGTTTGCAGGAACATGATTTTTTTGGAATGAGTAAGCAAGGTTAGCATGAGAATTGAAAATAAAGATTGTTGCAAATAAAAGATTTGAAAATCCCTTAAAAAACAGGAAGAAAAAGGAGTGCGTTTGAAATAAATCGAACAAACATTTTTTTTTTGCCTCTCTCTTTCTATAATTCTATATACAAATATTAATCTAGTTTGCAACACTCGATAATCAATAAGTTTTATTTCTGGATTTTTATTTGTGAAGGTCCTATTAACATAGGAAACCCTGTAGCTTATAGGACATTTTGAAAATAACACATAATTTGTTTTTAATCTTTTATCAAAAATTACTTCTGCCACTATTTCAGAAAAAATTGATCTGGCCCACAGGGCCAAAAGGATGGGCAGCCCTGCCATAGAAGATCTTTAAAAATCTTACTTAAACCATTGTTGTTGTAATTTTATTTGGTAATGAACCATACATTAACACTTTGGCCCAGCCTAACCCCGACCACCCTCCTTTGGAATCGTAATTTGATTTGCAAATTATATTACAACTGAAGCATTTAAAAGCATTCAAAAGTTTGAAAACATAGTACCTTCTTTTGATACTCACCTTTGCCGTCAGGAAGTTGCAGTTTGGCGGCCAAACTTGACCACGCCTTATCTATGGCCACTCGGTTACGGTATGACTTTGAAGCCTGGTCCCACAAGGCGGGTCTCTCAAATACTCCAGAAATCAAGTCTTCCGATTCGATTTCCTGGGACTGGGACATTTTACTTGAGTTTGAAACTTAAAAAAAAACTAAATAAACAAATCTTCCGGATCAGATCGCGCGAATGACAGGCGACGAACCTCGGTAAGCAAAGGTTGGTCGCGCGACGATTTTGACAGTCGCTTACTCATCGCTTGTAGCATAGCATCGCGTCGCTTCCACTCTGAATACGCGCGCGACTTCTGCTGGCAGCAAATGAGTCGCGCATGGTCGCGCGTAGTCGCTTCGCCTGTCAAAGTCGCGTCGCGTCGCTAGTAGCGTCCACTCTGAAAGCACCCTAACTATCAGCTGATCAAGCAACGTTGCGCACACCGACCGTTACGAGAACACTCGTGCCACGTGTGATCGAGTAGGTTACGCGCAGCACCACCGCCAACAACAACCACAACGACGACCGAACTCAAGGAAAACATGATCATATTTCACCTCGCCTCGGCTAGGGTTGTTCTAAATACAGTGTGACTCCGCTGATTCGACTAGGTGGTTACTGTGAGCCATTCCATATTCACCTTTAGGGGCCTCTTACGTACACATAGGCCATCATGAGCATGAAAATATGAAAACGTGTTCGTAAATGGAAGAAAAAGTAAATTTTGAGTTGTTTTGCTTTTTTTCTTGGTTTCGATTCCTTGCCTACCTCAACGAATGATAAAGACTAGAAGGCTGCAGGCTATCTACACGAACAGCAGGCAGCAAGACACACTCGCGCATGGTCACCTCTACCTCCACTGCGCTGTCCTGCTGCCAGCGGGAATCAGATGTTTTCCACACTCTGCGCTGGTATTGGGGCGGGTGCCTTATGTATTTATATCGTTATGGTTCGGGAGGACGGTAACGGCTGAAGTGGGGGTAGTTTACATCGTGTTTATATACTGATGATGGCGATGATTTGGGTGGTTTCATTATGTTAGTACATTTTCGTTGAGAACTACGTTCAAATATTGTTTTTTCGTCAGCAGCTCAAAATATTGACGTATCGATACTTCTCAAGCTGGATTGGTCCCTGGAAGTCGTACCTCGTGACTTCGTTTCGCCTTCTACGGTTATATATACTCCCAGCGCAGTACATGTAAAGAAAGCTAGCTCAACATAGCTAGGAGACATATGTTTTCGCTGAGGTTCTTTGTTCAGCACGTTGACGGCTGCACACGTGATTTCCCTGTGCTCGCCTTTGTAGCTTCTGGATGGCAGCTCGAGCTCGCTTTTCCACCTCTTGCACATTTCGCTGGGGCTGTTGCCAATTGCCTCTGTTTCACCCTTCCCAGTGATGGACTCTATTATTACACCGTTGTCGCGTTCTTCCTCTTGAAGCTTGGATGTCTTCTTTGTCTATTGCGGTTCGGGGCTGCTGCGGTAGAACCCCACATTCTAGACTCCTATCCACACTACTGACCGAGTAACAGATGAACAAAGCTAGGCAAGGGCGGCCAAGTCCGTTGTTTTATGGGCGCAGCTCACATGATATTGTTGTAAGACAGGGCAGCGAGAGTTGGTATATGTTACGTCACGCACCACGACCTCTCAGTGTATGGAGAGGGACCGCGCGATTGATTGATCAGGTTTTGGGCTTCCAGCTGAAAGTGAATGGCCTCGCGTGGAACGAAACGGCGACGTTGGACACGGTTGAATGGGACATTTAAGATAATGAGTCGTTTGAGATTGCAGTGGGGGGATTGGTGTCCTTGGGGATGGAAAGTTGTCGCGGTGATTGGCTAACGGTTAGTGGTACAAGGTATTGTTAAATTAGTTTTAATGTATGCTCATATGTTTGTCAAATTGATTTCGACGCCATTATGCCTTTATAATCATAACAGTATGAGTTTTCATGGACAATTGATTGTACTTTTTTGTCATAGAATGCAACTTTTTAAAGGATATCTGCATAAGCGTGGACACAGACAATCACTTAGGATGAAAATTAAATGCACAACTAATTACCTTTATTAAAACGTGTCGAGTTCAAACCACGTAATTTTTTGATAATTACATTTCGGATAGGACCACCCTAATCGCCAAACAAACAAAAAATACGGATCTGATTATTTTGGCCAAATCGGAGCACTTATGATTTAATCCTGCTGTTTTTGGAATAAGTAGAAAATTTAAAAGTCCCTTTTCAAAAAATGGAAAAAATAAACTTTTTACAGTGTATTCCAATTAGTTCACAATCCATTGTATAGTACTTGTTTGGTAACTGGGCGTTGTTTAACTGGGCTGCTTTTTAACTGGGCCGTAGCCCAGTTAAAATCTGGAGTTTTGGTTGGGTGTTTTTGAATACCCCTGATTCAAGGCGATTCTAAAAACACCCAAAAAGCAAAAATTGAAAATTTTGTTTATAGGACCTTTTTAAAAAAAAAAACTCTAGAAATGCAGATAAACGTCAAAAAACCAAAACAATCCGAAATGGCAGAGGATTTGAAGGAAAAATCATGCTCAATAAAATATAAAACTTTTTTCAAACTTTTATTCAATTTCAAGTCACAATTAAAGAAATATGAAAAGTAAATGTTGGAAATAAATTTGAGTAACTTATATTTTTATATATCGTCAGGAAAATATTATGCATCGGTGGTCTCCTCTTATTTTTTCGCTCAGCCCAGTTAGCGAGCAATATTCGGTGACTGGGCTACGTTCTCAGCCCAGTTACCGAACAAGTACTGTGTATATTTTTTTAATACCTTTAATACAGTCGTCTCTCTGTTTGTCAATATTCAAGGAACTATCAAGGAAGAAGTGTATCAGTTTTTACTGAACGATGTAAAATGAAAACCCGATTGAAAATATTGTATTCCTGATACCCAGCTATGGGAGAAGGCCATGACAACGCCCAGCAAACAAAAACAAACGAATGTCAAAAATCCATGTTTCGCAAGAAAAACGTCTATGCCATGCAAAAGAGAAAATATCGACAACCGGAAAGTATTTTTGGAGCAAATTTAATCCAAGGGACCATCGAGAAAAATATTCTTCAAGATTCTGTCTTCCTGTGTGGATCAATCGGACCGCGCACTGGACTCACAATCCAGAGGTCGCCGGTTCGAATCTCGAGGCAGACGCAAAAAATTCTAAGTGTTAATATAGGTATTCGGTGCCCTCTCCCCGTGTCATACCTTCACACTTAGGAGACCCGGGAGGCGGAGTCTTGTCGCAAAAAGAACGATACACGCCTGTGGATCCGTTGAAGAAACCGCAAGGTTTAAGAGGGCCACATTATAAGGTGTTACGTCGATTCCATTCCGTTCAAGATTCTTCTTGACAAACAGATAAAAAGACTCTTCAAGTAAGAGAGAAGATAGAAGAGTGAATAGCACAGAAGTATTCAATTTGAAGGGGCTGAAGAAATCATCATTGAGATCGAGAAGATCGACATCTAGAGAGTTGACTGTCAACAATTTTTCCCTCTGACTTTTTGGGAAATTTTGATGGAAGACACAAACTTTAAGTACAATTTTCGTTAGCCTTATGATTTTTTTTAAATGATTTCAAAAAGTGTTTCAAACTTAAATTTTACTAAAATATTTTTTTTTGTTTTGAAAAAAAAAACAACCAAGCGGCTATTACTTTTTCAGATATGCGAGTTTCTCCAATCCGGAAGTTGCAGTCGACTCAAATTAGATTAGAACGTGTTGCTGAACCATTATCCCCTTTCCATCGAGGCTAATCGCATTTGAAAAGTATATCGAAACACCAACCAACTCAGTAAATCCACTTTATCCGGTAGTTTTGTGGCCTGGTTGTACCCTTAAGTCTACATCATTTACTGTTGCTGCACTTTTTTCAGTTTATTTTTTTTATTTTGCGTTCATCAATTACATACCCTTTCGCCATCGACAACTTTATGCAATGCCACCCAACCGACGGTTAACCTTTATGTACTCCTTCATGTGAGCTAAACTGGGCTCTCGCAAATTGAAATAAAATTTAAAGTGGTTACCGCATGTGGGTCAAGCATAAAACTTTTCAACATTACTGCGAACAACCCTTGCAGAGGGTGTCACAACAGCAAGGGAAATGAACTTTTTTTTGCGAAACATCAAATGCCAACTCCAGTTATCCGGAACGAAGCCCACGTCGGTGGTGGTTTTGCAGATTGAGTGACGCAATCGAGTGTTTAAATGCTTTTGCATCATCCCTAGAAATGAAGACTGGTTGTTGGTGCGTCATTGGGAGGGCTAAAAATATGGTTCGAATTGCACGCTGCAGACGGCAGCAAATTGAACTTGGCACGGTTTTCGATACTTATCATCATCGGTTGCGCTGAATGTCGAATTCTGCTCACAGACAACCAGACGTCACAATCACAGTTCGGTCAAGTGGCGCATTCCAAATGTCATTCAGCAGTCAAGTTGAGCTGTCAAGAGCCACTTGAAAGTGCATCCAACGTGAAGTGCGCCTGCCGTCAGTGGCCAAAACCTGACGATGATGGCAGAATTTCCCACTGCCTGTCCCAGATCTTTTGGGAAAAAGGAGGGGGGGTTCTATGTGCGCTGCCCCACCAGTACATAACCCGGAATTTTGAGTGACCTACTTATTTTGTACATAGTGCCCTCATATAGAAACATGGTTGGGGGCGGTGGTAAACGGATGAGTGCTGGGCGTTGAGTGCTGCCGTTGGGAACGAAAGTGAAGACGTTGTCTTTGTCGTCATTTCGCATATATGTATAACGTTATGGTAGCAGCCACCCTCTCTGTCCAGAAGTAGGGTGGGGTTGCGAAAATTCTTTGAACACTTTTTACATACTATATTCAAGGTCTAATAATTTAAATCATTACACCGCTAAAGAATGTTTGATCCTGAAATTAGAACAAACAGTTCTTTGTCTTAAACTCGAATTGTGGAAAAACCTTCTGGTTTCCCCAACCTTGGACACATACTATTCCACTTCAATAACACTCCACGTACATCAAAAAGCAACCAAATTGAATAAGCTCTTATGTGCGTGTTTGCCTTCTATACCTTCACATACCACATGTGTCGGATACATTCTTCCTCCACTTAGTGCGAATGTTAAAATGTGACCAAAGAAAGGGAAATCCATTGAAAGCCGTTGCCGTTGTACGTGCAATAAATGTTGAGCACTTGAACAGCCAGATTTTAATGGGTTACCGTAAACTAGGGTGACTTTTATATGATTTCAAT
The DNA here is from genome assembly GCF_016801865.2 of Culex pipiens pallens. Lineage (NCBI taxonomy): Eukaryota > Metazoa > Arthropoda > Insecta > Diptera > Culicidae > Culex > Culex pipiens. The sequence continues at coordinate 63,918,611 of NC_068938.1, read as the reverse complement.
TTGTTTTCAGATTATTTTCCAACAGGTAAAGTTTTTCTAAAGATTATTATTTTTAAAATATGTACTGGGGTAGACCACACAAAGTCCATGCACTATTTCGGAAAAAAAAGTTTTTTCAATAATGTTTAGAAAAATAGTTACGTTAAAAATTCTTAATTTTAATTCCGGGGTGACTTTGATAGTCATAGTTTTTCTTGTTAAAATCATATTTAAGATGTTCAAATTTTATTTGTACGCTAAATGTAACATTACTAAAGTAGCTGATATAGTTTTTAAGAAAGAAAAAAACAATGTTTATATTTAGTTAACTAAGAGTATAAGCTTTTTAGCAAAATACATATAAATTTTAGGTAAAATTGTTAAAAAGTCGGAATTTTGCCTGAAATTTGTTAAAACTAGTTTTGTTTGTAAAATTATCGATTTATGTTGCATTTCATACTGAATTCGAAGCACGAATCACAAATTTTAACATTTTACATGAAATTTGTTCAACTGAAATTGCCTATAAATTTGGAGATTTTTTTTAAATTGTGTTTCAAAAACATATTATTTATTATTTACAAACTTTTTTAACCTTCTTCTAGTGGAAAATTGTCCAAAGAATCCGAAAATGCATTCCGTTTTCTGATTAAAAATCATGTTCATTGAGAAAATCATGACACTTTGAGAAGTTTAAAATGATGACTTTCATCAAGATTTTCTTAACTATAGTTAACTAACTTTTTAAACTTATCAAAATTTTATGAAAAGTTCTTCTTGAGGTACTTTGAACACTTCTCTACCACGGTCAGTATGTTTCTCAACCATTCCTTACGTATTTTAATTGTACTCTTCATTTTGCGGAAAAATCGCAAACCTATCAAAGTCACCCCGGCTATCAAAGTCACCCCGTTTTACGGTACTTCTTTTTTTGTTTTTGCATGTCTCTCTTTTAGAAAAAGAGCTTTTTGTAGGATTGGAATCCATCTCATTTGGTACTTTCAACGTTTCTTTCAGACAATTTTGACAAATCGCCGCCATCGTGCCATGTTGCTGCAAGTTTTTTTTTTGTGAATATCCATTAGCAAGATTCTGAGATATTATTCCTGAAAAAAACGAAATCGGTACATTAATTGGACATAAAGCACCATGCGTCTTCAGCAAAATGTACTGAGAAGTTATTTCAATGGAGAATCATGGTACTTTAGTTGGAAAGATATAAATCCGAATATTTTTTTAATCATATCTCAGATTCTTACCATTATCTGGATACTTACCATTTAAAAAAAGCAACGTAAAACATTCTGAAAAAATCATAGCAAATAATTATCAACTGTCAGCAAATTTATCAAAACACACAATTTTTAAGATCGCCCTATTTTGGATCTCCAAACAAACAAAAATAAGGACTTATTTTTTGGACAAGGAACTGTCATGCCGAATTTGAGCTAAATCGGAGAACTTTTGAGGTGTATCCTGCTGGTTTGACGTGGAATCTCTATTATATAATATTTTGAGGGAGCGTTCTTTTATCACGTAAAAATTTGGATTTTTGGACCACCGTAACAAAATTTCCATACAAATTAAAAAAAATTGAGCGTAACACGGTCATCGACCCCCCTTCCCTCCAACTGCGTAACGCTCCCTAATACAGTACAGACTCGATTATTCGAAGGCCTTGGCAAAATTTCACTTCGGATAATCGAATCACGAAAAAAAATTCTTTGTCTTAATTTGATTGTTGAGCTTTAGTATGACCCTTAAAAATTTTAAATTCAAGATGGCGGCCAAAATGGCGATGATGAAATATTGAAAAAATACATTTTTTTTAAAATTTTACAGGCAAGCAACCATTCAAATATGACTAAAATGGGGTCGCAGAACTTGAATTTGATTCAACATCAAGAAAAAAATTATGTAAAAAATTGTTTTGCTCGTGATTCGATTATCCGAAGTCCCATACACCTTCGGATAATCGAGGCTTCGGATAATCGAGTTTGGACTGTATTGATGATATCTGAACAATCGATCCTATAAACAGGGATTCGGTAAAACATTCTAAAACAGATCAGCTAGGCTTAGTAATTTTTTACACTAAAAAATGCAATTTTCACGGGGACCACTATCCTTAAACACAAAATATCACGAAAATTTCACGGAGCGTGAAAAATGCTGAAATAATAGCCTATTAAATCTTTTTTTTAACAACCGGAAAGGGGTTTTTTTTAACTCAATAATACATTAAGCACCCAAGGAACCATCAAACCAAATCATCAAATTTCGTGGAAATTTCACGGAACTAAGATGAAAAAAAAACTTAAATAATCCGGAAAAGTCATCAAATTTTGAATAAACCGAGTTTGAATCTTATTTTTTTTTCGAATTCTACCTTTAAATAAAATTTTAGTCTAATTGTTACTACACGAAATTTGCCTAGCACATTTTGCATTATCAAAAATAAAAAAAAATATCACGAACAAAATTGTTCAAAAAAACTCTTTGACAACCTGTACAAGGTAATTTCACCAGCATTCAAAATTATTTTAAACAAATCCAATCGTGCTTATAGTAATAATAAATGCAGGTATCTCCGATCTTTATTTCCAAAACTCAAAATTTGAAAAAAAAAAAAACTCATACAATGTTCACAATTGATTTTACTCATTATTTAAATAAAAAAAAATGTAATTTTAGCATTACTTATAACATTTACACTTATAACCCTTTTGGATACAATATTTATTAAACTCGCTATTTTTATTTATCGATTACCAATAATCCTTGAATTTCACGGAAAATGTGGAATTTCACGAATTTCACGCTGTCCGTTAAATCGTGAAAATTTCCTAAACCAGATCTCTGATCAAATCCTTCGAGCATACCCGAGCTGTTACACACAATAAAGCGGCCACCTGCGTTACATTAACCGCAGAAAGGATTCTTTGAACGCATCCCATTTCTCAGAATCTACAGGGTAGGAAGGATGCGTGGACATACCGTAACAAACGCCGCAGAAAAAAATATTCTAAAACTGATCACTAAAATTTAATAACCATAAGTTTTAGCACTAAACCTAATAAATGATCCTAACATATTCCCGTTTTCTCAAACTCCCACAGATGCACAGCGGCAGCTTCATCTCGCCCAAGCACCCGGCCATTCCGGTCTCGATCGGCATCGCGTCGATCGTGCTTGAGGGCAGGCCAGCGGTCATCGATGGCGGCACCAGCACATCGTCGTCTCGAACAACCGGGTCCGACGGTGGGACAGGTCCCGGGGGTGGTGGCGGTGGCGGCCTGGACGAGGACGGTGGGTTTTTCTCGGTGGCCGGAGGAGCGGTCGGCACCGAGTGTCACCCAAAGTCGTTCAACATGACGGATGCGGCCAAGCGGATCAACCTGAAGCTGCAGCAGATCCGGTCCTGTCCGGGCACCAGCAAGGACGTCGTGGAGAACATGGTGACGGTGGAGGCCGGATCTAGCGGTGGGGATTACGACAACTACGGGGTTGAGACGTACGTGAATGAGGCTCGGAGCAGCGAGACTACACCGCTGGTGTTCAGTGCCAAAGCGTGGAGCCGGGACCACATCTACAGTGGGTTCGAGAAAATGAAGCTGATTGGGGTGTCGCCGATCAAGGTACCGCCGGCGGCGGCATCTATGTCGTCGTTTATCAACTTTTCCGGGTCTTCGACGGTCAACTCGAAGAAGAAGTCGGAGGTTGGAGGTGGGGGCACTATCAAGCAACGCACCAGAGAAGGACCCCACTGCGAGCAGTTTTTGAAAAAGGTGGGGGTCATCAAGATCGACCCGGTCGAGGAGGCGGAACACAGCTGCAGCTACCGGAACGAGTTTGTAAGTTGTTTTGAGGATGTTGAGGGTATTAGAGTTGTGCTTATTTTATGCTTGTTCTCTCTTTGTAGTGTCTACGTTGGCAGTCATACTTTAAGCAGTTGTCGTCCCTGTTGACCACAGGCGAAGCCATCTGCATCGAGGTGTATCTTGGGCCCGAAAATCACGCTATTCTACTGGAACAATGGATATTGAAACTTAAAATTAAGTAAGTCAATCATGTCTTGATAATCATACCAACTGTACTAATGATGTGCTTCGTTACAGATCATCCGACTCAACAATGACGCTGCAATCGCTGTGCGCTGCCATCCGTAGTCAATTATACTTTTCGCAGATTTCCGCGTGGACCGATCTGATCAAGAACTCGCTGGAGCCGGAAATCTTCAACCATCCGCGAATCAAGAAGGCAGCAGGAGAAGGAGTCGGAAGTAGCAATGAAACGTCCCCGCTGGGACTGCCACGAGCCAAGTTGGACATTCTGTTTCGCATCCGGGGCTACGACAACACTGCCTGCTTCAACGAGACGCCGAATGTGCACAACTTCCCGGACGCCATCGTGGCGGACAACTACGTTATCGAGGTGGTGCTCAAGAGCTTGCCCCGGTTGGAGCGCATTCCGCGGATCAACGATGAGATGGATGCGAAAATGGACGAGGCGTTGGTGAACGATCGTATCGATGGGCCGTGTCACGAGAAGGGCAAGCATCGGTGCACGTTTCGGGTGGAGGACGAGGAGGATCCGCAGATGGGCGAGGAAGAGAGTGCCGCCATGAGTCACCGCGAGAAGCAGCTGTTGAAGTACAAGAAGCGCATGATGAAGCGGGAGAAAAAGAAAAAGGCCCTCGAAAGTGGTGGCAGCACGAGCAGCGTTGGTTCGAACGAAGCGGTCCCGATGGTGGTGACGCCTCCGGTTTGCAAATCACCCGCGTTGAACATCCCAGTGCCGCAGGGTCACGCCAACAACTGTGGCGTTCCGCCGGCGTACACGTCCTCGATCAACCTGATTCAGCCGCCGTTGTACTCGAATTGCGATGATCTGTACCAGGCAGCGTCCTGCGCAAACAATAACAACATCAACAACACTAAAGCTACCCAGACTGCCATCTTCCTAGCCCTGTCGAGCAGCGGAACCGTGTCGACCGTGGCCACGCAAACCGATGCCAGCGGGTGCTGCTGCCTCTGTGCCAATCCTCAACAGCAGCCAGCGCCGCCAACGTGCACAAACAGTGATAGTAAAATGCAATATATTAATAGTAATAATCTGCGCCGTGATTACACTACTAGTAGTAACTGTGATACTAGCCAACCAGAGGTTGATGCCGTGATCGCCGCCCAGCGTCGCCGCGAGGAATCCAAAGGTCTTCGAAAGGCCGAACTGCTTCTGCAGGCCATCCAGCGGACAGCAATCATAAACGATCATCAGCCCACCGCAGCCGCCGATGACGACGCCGTCGACGCCGCCACGGCACATTTCAGCAACAATAATTACTATAGTGGAAGTTACAATGATAACAACAACGTTGGTAGTGATACAGCAAAGTGCGAGCGAAGCGAATGTGATACTTTTACCTTCAGTAAGGAACCGTTAGATTTAGGAGACTGTCGTTTATGCAAGCGACAAAAAACGAAGCATAATTTTAAGTTGGCTCTCAAGTCGGACAGCGAGTCGGGCAGCGGCTCTAGCAGCAGCAGCAGTGGCACCAGCAGCACCAACAACAGCCCGCCCGGCTGTCGGCGCACCCTCTCGGAAAGCCTAGTCGGCCACTTTACGCTGCCCTCGTCGTCGTCGTCGTCAAAGTCGGCGATCGGGGCGAAACATGGTGGTGGCGCCGTCAAGCGGGATAGCGAAGGTGATGATGATCTCAGCGAGGGTCGGCTTAGCACGTCGACGGGAGCGGTTGGCACGCTGTCGTTTGAGCAGCTCAAGAGCTACCGACGGGCGTTCTCGGAGGATGTGATCGACACGATCAGCTTGAGCGGTGCGCTTAGCGGGGAGAATAAGGAGGGATGCCAGCAGTGTGGATGTGGGGTAAGTTACTATAGTAATTATAGTTGCATATCTTCATTTATTATTCTTTTTTTTTTCAAGATTTTTTAAATCTGAGCGTTTTATACCTATTTGCCCAGTCTTCAAAATTTGGCCACAAAAGATTCGTTTTTTTTACTTGGTCACAAAAGATATGATATTTTAAAGTTTTAATATTTACGTAAGCTTATTTACTATCCAGGTTTCTACCACACTGAAAAAAATATTCTTTTTTCAGTTATGAGCAATGTAATTAAGCTTATATCTGTAAGCCCATACATCCTATTGAAATGCTGTCAATGACAAACTTATGGGAAATTGGACGATCTTTTCGGTACAAATATTTACGAGACTGGAAAATCAAGTCTGTCATATAGAAATTGCCAAAAACCACAAAAAAAACTATTTTTCAACATTTTTATTTTTAAAACCGCTGTATCTTCACAAGGATTGGACATAGGACAGTGGTCAATATGGAGACTTTTATGGAAAATTGTCTGGAGAATCGATTCCCATAATCGGTTTTTAAAAATTTTGACGATAAGACTACTTTAAAAAAACAGTTTGAGTGAATGATTTTTTATTTTTTTAGGAGAGACATACCGTCCTGCATTTTTCATGAGTCTTTTTGTAACAACTTAGGCTAATTTCTCGGAAATTTTGAACGAAAAAAAATTGCCTTAACTTAAAATTTAACTTTTAAGCTTCAAAACCTTATGGAATTTGTGTGTATTTTTATTTCAGTGCATTTTTTCAGAAAGCCCGTCCAATTTCCTACAAGTTTGTCTTTAACTACTTTTTGATACGATGCAACGGCTTCGAGATACAGTCATTTTTAAATTACAAAATACAAAAATATTTATATAACTTACGCCCTTCTCAAATGTTATTTTCGAGTAATGTTGGCTCCATATACACGAAAATGGCTTATATAGGCCTAGGATAAAAAGTCTACAAAGTTTCACAGAAATCGGAGAGAGTCGGGTACAAAAATACCAGTAAAATTCCAGATTTGAGCTGGATTTGCTCTTAAGCAACTTGAAAATAGGCTCAAAATCACTTAAAAGAAAACGATATTTAAAAAAAATCAAAATTTAAATTTTTAAATATTCAAAAAAAAATTAAGTTCAAAAATTCAAACATCTTGAAATTAATTATTAAATTTTAAAATTTTTAATATTTGAAATTGTTGCTTTAAAATAATAAAAAAAAATCATTTAAAGTTCCGTCATTAGGGGTGACATTGGGTCTGGGGGTTGAGATTGGGTCGTACAAAAATGCTGAAATTTTGTATGATCCAATCTCACCCCCCAGACCCAATGTCATCCCTGATGACAGTTTTTAAATTTTTTTAATTCTTTGAAAAAAAAACTATTTTTAAGTCCTTAAAAAAGCTAAATTTTTTAAATTAAGATCGACATTTTCTCGATCGAAATTTTCTCGATCGTCAGTCGTAATTTGTCGTAATTTTTGTATTTCTCAGGCTAATATTTTGAGCACCTTTTTTAAGTCAGTCCTTTATTTTGATAAAAGATTTTTGTTAGCTGAACTGAACTCGCTGTTTCCACCATCTTTGTTTGGAATTTGAAAAATCTTTACATTGAAAAATAAAATACTGCTGTTCTGGCAACTCTGTTTGTTGTGTTGTGCTCTTTTCTCCAAATTTGTTTTGCTTAATTTTTTACACCTCTGGAAAGGTATTTGAAAGTAAAGTAAAAGTATTGAAGATCTGGCAACTCTGTCAAATGGTATGAGCAATTAAAAGTTTTTCAATAATTATAACTCATTATTTTAAAAAGGGTGGCCTAAATTGTTGGTCGAATATTTTTGGGAAAATATTAGAAATGCCTCTCTGGAAACAAGGAGAATTTAAAAATATGGCAACCAAGTAAAATTCTTTTAGCACTTAATGTTTTTTCACCAGTATTTTTTTTATTATTTTGGTAAAATAGCACTCCAAAACCGCCAGTCCAAAATTTTTTAGCAAGGTATAAGATAAAACTTTCACACGTGAACAGAATTTGGAAGATCTGGCAACTCTGTCTTATATCATGAACACTTGAATGTTCTCAATTTAAATTGTTCTTTATTCTGACAAAAGAAAGCATTCCTTAATAGCAATTCTGCATATTTTTGTAAAGGTATCAGGAAAACTTTTCTGATGAGGAATAGATTTTGGCAACTCTGTATAATATGTTGCGCACTAATTTCTGGATCGGTTTATTATGACTCTTTTTTAGGGTAATTGCCAAAATCTTATACAGATTGACAACAAATGTTAAATTGTAGATTGATCAAAGTTGAAAAAGGTATTTATAAGATTTTTCATGATTGTTCTTTTCTCCCTTCCAGAAATCCACCCTAAAGAACGCCCAAAACGCACATGGCTCCTCCTCGCTCTTCGCCACGCCCCAGGCGGCCTGCTGCCTGCCCCCAACATCAACACCAGCCGCCGGCTGCAGCAAGGCTCCCCTCTTTGTCAACTGCACCGAAAGCGACTGCTCCGTCAGCACCGCCAGCAGCGTGTCGCCCCACAAGAAGCAAATCCTCAGCTGCACCGCCGTTTCCGGCGGCAAGCCGGCCCCGGCCGCGTACTACACCATCCCGAAGATCAATTTGACGAACATCTTTAATGTTTCGCCGCTGGCGCGGGAAGACTCCGGCTTTGCGAGTACTTCCAGTCCGATTCCTATTGATGAGAGTGTCGGTGGGAGTAGCGGCGGGGTGTTTAACTTCAGCGAGTCGAGTCGGTTGATGGTTCAGAAGTCGAGTTCTGCGCCGACTTGCCACTTGTCGCCGGGATCGCTGTCGCCGCGGTTTTTGCGCCACGCTTATAAGCATCAGCGCTCGCGGTATCTGTCGGAGCGCAGTTCGGTGTCGGAGCGATCTTCTATTGGGTCGGACGAGCAGCTGTCCGAGGATGAGTACCCGTTCTTGGTGGATTCCAACGGTACCAGTTACGGGAGCAACTTCCATCTCAGTCCGAGCACAACTCCGCTGTCGCCGCTCAAGTTTGGTAGCGCGCAGCAGCGTCCGTTCAGTCGGTCGTTCAGCAAGAACCTGTTCCGGTTTGGTCGGTTGCCGCTGCTGGGCACGCTGGAGGAGTCGCTGCTGCAGCGTCGCATCTCGCCCAAGTTCCAGGTGGCGGACTTTAAGGTGCTGCTCGGCGCATCGGGCAGCTTCTGTCCGACCCAGCTAACAATTCCAGTTGCTTCGTACTTTTATGAACTGCCGGGCCAACATCTCAGCACACCCTATGTGGTAAGATTTTGTGGGTTGTCTTGTTGAAGCTGTTCAAACTTATCACGCCTCGTTTTCTTCAATCGCAGTGCGAACTACGTCTTCCACGGAAAGGTTACTCGATCCCGCGCCAGGGAACGGTCCAGGTCACGTTGCTCAACCCGCTCGGGACGGTCGTGCGGATGTTCGTGGTGCCGTACGACTTTCGCGACATGCCCGCCATGTCCACCACCTTCATCCGGCAGCGCATCCTGGCGTACGACGACAGCAGCGCCGCGAAGGGTTCTGCTACTACAGCTCAGCCCAGGAACGTCGAGCAGCTCAGCAACGCCGAACAGATGAAGCTGCTGCGGTACGCGATCCATCTGAGGTGAGTTGGATTCTAGCTCGCATTCGTTGGAAAATCTAATCAATTCTTCATTTCTTTGGTAGATTCCAAACGTCCCGCTCGGGCAAGCTGTCGCTGCACACCGACATCCGGCTGTTGATTTCGCGCCGCACCGACTGTGATACGGCCGCCGCGCACGCCAAGAACCTGCTCGAGGCGCCGAACGAGCTGAAGGTGGTCACGATCGTCCCGGACAGTCCCAAGTTTAGCCAGCGAATGGACAAGCAGTGAGAGAGTATTCGGTAGTCATTAGAGAGAGAGAGTGAGAGCTAGCTTACACGTTGAAAATTGTTCAAATTTTCAATTTTTAATTTGTTTTGATTCTTTCGTTTGCCCAAAATTACAACTCTGTATCGTGGTTTGGTGAGGCTGCCGTGTCGCGGAATGTCCACTCGAATTTGGTGGGGGAAACGCCGCACGGCACGCCACACCTGTAAATTATGATTTTATCGCACTGATGTACATCTACATTAGCTATCTTTTGTTATGAATTCGTTTGTTAATAAATAGTTTAGAAAATACTGCTAACTTGCTGTGAATCAACAATCTTCATGTTTTGTTTTTCAACGCTTTCTAGTGAGACTCGTGTAGGAATTTTAGGGCAAACTTTCGGAGATTTGGGGAAGACACTGGTTTCAGAAGAAATTTAACGAAAGCAGCGAAATATTGGTTGAGATGCGGTGTGTGAATAAGCTGTGATTTACAAAGATGATCATTTTTGCTGGTGGTAGATCGAATCTATAGAATCGTGGAGAAGCGATCTAAAGTTCCAATTATTTTTGATTAGAAGCAAAACTGATCATCTCTAAAAGCGAAATTGTGTATATCGTTGAAGTATGTTTAAGTAGTGTGACGTAAATATTTCGTTTAAGTTGTCTACTTTTAGGAAAAGTAATTTGCCTAACCTCGATTGCAAACTTTAAACTTTTTTATTTTCAGTAACAATTCGAAAAGCAAACTTTTCTACCAACAAAATCCCTTAAAAAATGCCAAAATTGCTAAACTAAAACTGCAAAAGTGACTCGAAACGCAACCAAATTGGCACCACACTATTTGCAATAAATAACAAAAATCAAACCGCTTTCTGTGTAGTGATTACGTGTTGTTGTTAGTCGATCAAACGTACATAATCGATGTGATTCAATATCGGGGTACCAACAATATCGAAACGATCGCGCTCGAGGCGTGGTCTTTTTGTCTACAGAGCACGAACGTGCGTGCTCTCATTTCAACACGACACACCGTAGAAGAGACACACTGCCATACTCTTGATTTTTATTCGAATGTGACATAGAAGATGAAAAAAAGCGGTAGTTAATTACGATCATGCAAGTGTTAATCAACCTTTCACGCGTAGATAAAATCTTAAAATTATGCTTGCACCGTCAGGACGTTTAAAGTGCCTCAAAGTGTTGTCCACTCTATCACTAAAACTGATAACGTGGGAAATATTTGAAACAGCCCACCTTAGGCGTGTTCACGGCGATGAGTTCTTATGAAAAGATATCGAAAAAATACACATAATTAAACCAATTATTTCGAAACGTGCGATTCAATATCGCTCTAGTAAAAATATCCTCACACAAACACACACAAACCCACACGTGTTCGGCAACGAAGAAAGCATATAAGTTAACGAGAAAAAAAAAACTTTTGACCACGAGTAAGTTTGAGCTAAATTGTCTGATTAGGTTCGAAAATCCTCCTCTCTTCAAATCGCGGAAATAGCACCACCCAATTCTGAAAAAGTAAGCACACAACCCCACACCAGAAATAAAACAAACAAACAAAACGCTAGTCAACTACAATAGTGGAGAAAGAATGTTTCCTACGAGTGTACATAGAAAATGGGGAAACCAAAACGCAAAATGCAATAACAAAAAAACTCCAACAAAACAACTTTGAAAAAGAAAAATATCAGAAAAAAAGTCAGAGAATTATTTTAGCATTCATTAAAACAAACAAAAAACTACACCCTCTCCAGAGTTAGTCAGAACCACCCCAACCCCCATAAAAGAAGCGTACTGGGAAAAGCCATGCGCAAATGTGAATGTGAAGTAAAGCAATTTTCCCGTAGCAAATGATGAAATGGAACAGAAAAGAGAGAGAGAGAGCAAGTTAAACTTAACACACACACCCACACCCACACACGTGGTAGTACTATCAAGCAGTAGTAGCGCAGTAGTAGATGTTGGCAAGCATAACACAATATACCGAAGATTAAAAAGAAGAAGAAAAAACATTAGTAGCAAGTAACACAGTGGACGTTGAACTACATAATGAAAATAATAATAAAAAAAATGAAAATCATAAAAAAAATACTAAAAAAACATATACAAAATGCTATATATATTTATACAAAATCTTTTTTCAAACAATAATGAAAATTATTTAACGAATAAAAACGTGGGGAATCGCCCCTTTAGATGTTCAGTTAATGAATAAAAAATAACATCCGGTTTTTCTTAGAGAAATAGACAACGAAAGAAATTGAAGCCCTTTTAACAATTAAAATTTGATCTTGCACAAAAAAAAACCTTGTCTGGATTTTTATTTGTGTCGACAAAGAACAAAATATGAACACTCATTTTGTTCTTTGATTCAAGCAAGTTTGCGAAATTGACTGTCAAACACATACAAGTGCGAGTTTGTTTGTTTGTTTGCCATAGTCTAATACCTCCTTAAGTGACTATGCTGTAGCAATTTTGGAAATATTTATTTTTCTTACTGCAAATGGTATGAGAAAAAGTCAAATCATCTCGGATCTTTATTACACATTCTAAAGTCTTTCAAAACACCTTTTAAATGCAACCGAGAGAATTGGAATTCTTAATTTCTTGAATTATTGTCGACATTTTTGTCGCCATCTTAGAACACAGAAAATCATATAACTTTTGGAGTATTTTTGTGTCATATTTTAGGACAGAGACCGAGACAGAAACCCAAATATTGAGAAAATAAAAAAATCGTGATTCCGGAGTGAGATTTTAGCGAGTGTGAAATTAATCAATTTTTTAGTTCCCTAGATTTTTTAATATAAAATTCAAAACTTTCGAATTTTATTTTTTTATTTTGATTTTTCAAGCTATGTAGGTATTTTTTTCTTTTTTTAAATTGAGATCATTTTATCCATAATTTATTTAATATTTGTTTTTTTTTTTAATTTAATTTTTAATTTCCTAATTGCAGTATTTCTTAATTATATTTTTTTAATTGAAATTTTTTGTTTTCTTTTCCAATTTTCAAATTTTAAATTCTTGAAAATTTGTATTTTTAATGTTTTGGCTTAAAAATTTCATAATTTTAGAATATATATATATATATTTTTATTTTTTTAAGTTTCCAATTTCTGTACTTGTTTGTATAATTGAATTTTTAAATTTCAGAATTTAAGAGAAACTTCAATTTCTAACTCTTAGAATTTTGAAATTCAATATTTTTGTCAATGTTTCTTAATTTACAATTGCCTGAATTTTAAAATTGAGGAATTTTCAAATTTATTTTTTTATTTGCTTATTCTTGTGTTTTAAGATTAAAAATATTTGAATTTACTTATTTAAATTTTCTGAATTTAAATTATTTAAAATTATTAGCAGTTTTGTTGAATTATTTTGAATGGATTTTTGCGTTCCTTCCGATCTCTGTACTACGGTATTAGGTACCCTGTGTAGACAAACAAACGCTGGAAATTCATCCAAATCGGGGCACTCGATACGACCTAGCTCTCGGAGAAATTTCTACAAAAACAGCCTCTTAAGATAAATATAAAGAAACATTCGTGGAATTTCCCGATCTCTCCAAACAAAATAATCATTATAATGTAAAGGCTAACATGTGAAACTGGATAAAAAGTTTGCATTTCAAGACGAGTCATGTGGAAGCATGAGATTTATTAAAGGTTTGAAGCATAGTTTCGGAGTTACCTAGGTATTTTTGAAAGCGACTCCGTGAATTGGGTACTAAAGCCCTATGTCAATTTTTATGTACAACGGTAAAAAACACGATTAAAAACCATTTTTGATCACTTTTTTTCATTTTAATGCAATTTTTTTTTTTTTGACAAGACAACATTTTTTTCGATGGATCAACTATGGTCTCCGTGTAACGAGCTGTCAAGTAGGAGCTTTTCTGTCAAGAAGGAACGCGAGGTGATTTTTTAAAATTGATTTAAAAATCCATTTTAAACTCTTTGTGGTCGTACAAAGGGTCATTGTACTCAGAAAAGTAAGCTTTATCGCTGTAAACAATAATATCAGCAATCTAAGCTTCATTTTAGGACCCAATTAGGCAATTTTGTCTCCGACACCGGCTTTTGGAGTTTCAGCGACTCTGACTCCGACCTGCTCCAACTCTCAACAAAAGACTCGACTTCACTGAATCAGACTCCGACCCAAACAACTCCCTTACAAATTTGTTGAAAATTAGCCGAATTGGGTCCTAAAATATGGCTTTTCTGAGTACAATGACCCTTTGTACGACCACAAAGGATTTAAAATTGTTTTTTTTTGTCTTGTCAATTTATTTTTTGCATTAAAATGCAATTAAAATGAAAAAAAATATAAGAAATGGGTTTTAATCGTGTTTTATATCCTTGTACAGAAAATTTAGATAGGGTTTTAGAACAAGGATTACACAAGATGTGTAATCGTAGTTGAACTGAAAAAATCGTGAGAAAAAGTGCGAAAACGAAAACAGCAAAGTGCGCTTTTCAGTTCCAGAACGTGTTCTGCTTTTATGCACGAATTTATTTCTGGATTTTCACTGAGTGTATTCAAATAAATGATAACGCCAAGGATAACGCACACATTTCAAACGATAACGTTTCATAACATCCAAATTTATTTTGTGCAACACTGTAACTGTCAAACGTCAAACGCATGTAACGCAAGTTTTTTTTGCTCATTCGTGTTTCTGTTTTCTCCGCGAGCAAACAAAGTGGAAAAAAGTGACGAAAAATGCGTAAAATTCACCCCTAATTGCCGATAGAAACGTGAAAATCCCATCTGAATTTTCGTTTGCTCTTGGCAGCAATCTACGGCGCCCTGTTCCGGACGAGGTAGGGGGTTCGGAATTTCCCGATCGAACTCGGGCTTTGTTTTGCTGTCATCGGACGTTTCGATTGGCCTGCTGCCACAACGTAGCAAGAAGTTGCACAAAGTTTCAGATTTTTTTCTCCTGTTCAGGTTCTGTGTGGTTCTGTTCCTGTTCCGATACGACCGCGGTGGTTGAGTGTGTTTCGAAATGGACCAGGAGAAGCTGTTTACCAGCGTCGAGGAGGAGTGTCTTTACTGGAAGGAACGGTGCTTGAAACTCGGTCAAGAGCGCAATGACGTGCAGCGGGAGTTTGACGACTTTACGGTATGGAATTGCAAGATTCGGTGAGATGGGGGTTTGTTGTTTATTGATATTGTTTTGCAGGAGGAATCGAGGCAGCTGGAAGCGGAGCTGGAGATGACCGTGGAGCAGCAGGAGAAGAAGATCCGCGATTTGAACCAGCTGGTCAGCCAGATGCGGATTGAATGTGAGTCATTCAAGCGGAAGGTCGCCAACAGCGAGAACGAATCCAACAAGATCGATGCCGATTATAAGCAGCTGGTCAAGGAGAATGAAAAGTTCAAGGTTTACATCCGCGAGCTGGAGCAAAAGAATGACGACTTGGAGCGAGCGAACAGGGTGGCCAGCGAAAGTGTGGCCGAGTTCGAGTCGATGCTGAACCAGGCTTACGAGAAAAATGCTCTGCTAGAATTGGAGGTGGACGAGAAGGAACGTATGCAGATTAAGCTGCAGCGGCTTATGGACGAGGCACGGGATTTGAAGCAGGAACTGAAGGTCAGACACATCCCCAAGGGCGAGGACGAAGAAGACATGACAAGCGTTCCGACGACGGAAGGCGCAGCGGAAGAGAAAACACTTGACGTTCCCACCGAGGAAAGACCCGAGACGCTCGGATCCAACACCACTGCAAACGTATGCCTCAGTACGACCAAACTAGAAACTCTCAACAACAACATCAACAGCAGCAGAAAGACGGACCCCAGCGTGGTGGCCCTCACGAAAGCAACCAACAAACTTGACCTGGAATCCACCCTCGGATCCCTCAACGCCGTCGTTCCCACGCAGCTAGACGAGAGCACACTGCAGCAAAAGCTGATCATCGAACGTAACGGAAACCTCAACAGTCCCTCCTCGGCGCTCATCCCAGCGCTGAACAACGCCGCGATGGCCCCGAGCGATCGCGTCTCCACGCTCAGCATCGTGGCCGATCTGCTGCGGCGGCTGGACAACATGGAGGCAAAGCTGAAGGCGTGGAAAATCCGCAAACCCTCGTCCCGCACGAACCTGGCCAGCTCGGGCAGCCATCGGCACCGGGTCGGAACTGGCTCGAGTGGGCTATGTCTGCCCGGCGGTGACAGCAACGCCTCCCTCAATTCCATCGGAAGCGGCGAAAGCTGTGGCAACGTCCAGCTGCACTCGTACCAACCGGGAGTGTCCACCATCGGTACGCAAACGGCCCAGCAGGCGCAAGCAAGTAAGGCCGAACTTCGAACGAACAAGTAAGCATATATTTCACTCGCTCTTTTACACTTATGCGTATACAATGTATTGTTTTTTTTTTAATTAAATTATTAAATTTAATGGCTAATGTTTTACAATTAAGTTCGTCAATGTGTGTTTTGTACATACGTGGAGCCATGTGTCGAAACGAGCGCAGAATTATTTGCAACTTTACGTTAGGCCGCTGATCCGTTTCAAACATATAATCATAAGACTTACTGTTTTTTTCCCAAACGTGTCCCATTGGCTTCGTTAGAGTTTCTATTTTGAAGAAAAGCCTTCGTCTATATTTTTCGAAAGACTTTAAAAAACGTAATAAATTGTAACGATTAAAAAGTAAACTTGTCAGAGTTTAAATTTCCGCACTAATCGCTTATAAAAAAAAACCCCTGGAGCTAAGCAAATCACAACACAAAAATAATAGCACACACACACAAACGCGTTTAATCACTCAAAATAGCAAACTCAACTAGTTATGTGTGGATAGAGAGAAAAAAAAACATCATCTGCTTCAAAACTAGATTTGCTGCCTTTGGAATGAGTAGCAAACGTGACTGTTTAGCCCATGAACATTAAATAAACCGTACCCGCATGATTTCTCGACTTTATAAATGCTAGAAAAGAGATTCAAACCTTGAAAACAAAAAACAGTTCAAAGATAAGGGGGCATCACTGAGCCCTACTGGACGGATGAAAAAAGAAAGGTAAAACTAGCAAACGGATAAATAAAAACAATGACAGTGTAACCCTACATGAGCATACAATACAACTGTTGAATAAAAAGGATATTTATTGGAATAGTTCTAACCATATGGAATGGGTTTTCAATTGCGGAAGGTATCCGAAAATCCATCTATTAGCAACTCAATGTCATCAGATCAAGATAATTAAAAAAAATCGATTTATAGCAATGCATGGTCTTAGATATTAATACGACATTCTATCACCTGTGTAAATTCTCCGGTTTCTAATCGGTTTGGTGTCTTTGGCAAAGACGGAAAAAAACTGGATTTTTCATTTTACTTTTTATTACAAAAAGTTGAAACCAAAGACAACGTTCCTTTATTTAAAAAAAAAAGTTGTGTTTAGGGGACATAAAAAAAATGCATATTCTGCGCTAAATTTTCGTGGTGATTATTGCATTCGATCGTAATATTTCGATCGTAATTTCACGACTCACGATCAAGATTTCTCGATCGTTATATTACGATCGTAATTGGTCGATAATAAATTGAGATCATTTGATCGTAATTTCTCGATCTACCATCTACAAATTACGACTGGCGATCGAGAAAATCTCGATATGTGTTTGAAACTTGTTTTTAAAAATTTAAATTTTGTTTAATTTCAAAGTTTAAAAAAAATCAAAAATAAAAGAAAAACAAAAATTTATTATTTTTTGATTTTTTTAATCCTCATTTTTAAATAATTCTTTGAGTGTGTAATGTTAAAAAGAGTGTTAATTTTTTTTATTTTTCTAAATTTTTCAAATGTTTGGAATTATTTAATTTCTATTAATTTTTTAGATAATTTTTTTATTTTATTTTAATTTTTGGAATTTTTCAAACCTTATAATTTTTTTGATGTTCTTGCTTCTTTTTTTTAATTTTTGAGTTTGCGAGTATGGGGCCGTCCATGTTTGGCAATGGCCACGCTGCATAGGAAAAATAATGTATGAGCATTATGTCCCCTAGGGAGAAGAAGGGCTGTCTGAAATGTAAAAATAACAGTATACATGGTTTCATTGGCCTCTGAGGGAGCAATCCGTATTTAAACTTAAGTTCCATGTATTCTAAATCGTTATAAAAAAACAAAAAAAAAATGATATTACAAATTTCTATCGTTATTTTTCAATTCACAAATTTTTTAACTTTTTTCTAAATTTAAAAAAAAATTTTAAGTTTTATAATTATTTTTTTTAATTTTTTTAAATTTTTTTTTAAAGGTTAAACTTTTGGAAATATTTAAAAAAAATTAAATTGTTTTAAATTTTTTAAAATCTTTTGAAATTATGAAAAAAAAAATATTTTTTTGGATTTTTTTAATTATTTTTTTTTTAAATTTTTCAAAATGTTTTAAATTTTATAACATTTACTATCCTTGGCAAGATATTTTAACATTCTGCGGTTCTAGAGAGCGTCAGTCTGGTTACTGCGCAAAGTGCGGCGGTCTGTTCTAAACTGTAGGTTGGCTGCGACTATAAAGCGCACTTTGATTAGCGCAACGCATTTTACGACCACGTGTCACTTTGGGATACCAAAAACCAGCATGGCATCCCGAGCATGCTTTGCATATTTAAGATTTTTTGCAACCACGTGACTTATTTAGATATGAAATGAAGCATGTTGATCGAGCATGCCAACAATTGAGCCTACTAAGGGACCTCTGCGATTTCCGCAACGGCGGGATACGATCGCAGCGGAATGATAATTAATCCTGATACCCGCAATAATTTTTTTTTATTTAGAAATTTTTGAAAAAAAAAATGTTTTTTTTTTAACTTTATAATTTTTTTAAAATTTTGACTTTTTTTAAATTCATAGAAATTTTAAAGCACCACCCACTCCTCACTTGGTTTATGGACGGCCCCTTATTTACAAACTCAAAAATTCAAAAAATCAAACTCAGAAATTCAAAAATCACAAAAATCAAAAGGTCTCTATAAAATTTAAATTCTGACTGTAATTTCCCGATTGTATGTCGTAATTTGTCGATGGTATATCGAGATTTGTCGATGGTGAGTCGTAATCTTACTATCGATAAATCTCGATCGTGAGTCGAGAAATTACGATCGAATGCAATAATCACCAGTCTGCAACTGTAAAGGCAATTTTTGAGAATCTTGTACCGGAGATATAAAAAACTAAATTTTGAAATAATTATTAAATTCAAAATAAAATTTGATAAAAAGCTAAAACGGTTGCACATCAGCTGTTTGCACTAAATTTGCTGTACATAGGGGCAGAGGGGGCAGAATGGGCCACCCTTGGTTTTGGGCTTTAAAATGGATTTAGACCAACTGTAAGGCAATGGTCTTATAAAGGACGTCAAATAACATCACCACACCGAAAACGACGTTTGAATTCATTGTATTTTTAGAATTATGAACAAAAATGTAAATTTATGGCAAAACCACGCAAATGTTGTTTATTTCGAGGTTCTTAAATAAGCTTTCCCGAAGTTAGATTGTTTGAAAAAGTTTGTTCAATGTTTATAATGTTACCAGGAGCTATTACGAAGGTAATCAAACATCAACGGAACCTTCCAATCATTTAGAGGCTTGGTGGTGGAAGTGTTGAATTAAAATCCACTTGGGGGCAGAATGGACCACCCTTTTCCTGCCTTATAAAAACAATCAAAAGTTATGAAATTTTGGTTAAATGGATTATGTTACTCTTGGTAGGTTCACAAATCACGTTTATTGCAACATTAGTTGATTTTTTACTTGTTTTGATGCTTATTTGTAAAAATGGTGTCTTATTTCAACATATTAAAACTATTTTCAAAAATGATTGTTTTGGTAAGTGACTATTTTCATAAAAGTGGTCTAACTTCATGGAAACTATGTAAGAAAGGTCCCTTAAGTCATTTATTATCTCCCTTCAACGTTTTATTAGACAAAATGGCTTGTTTTCTAAGGTGGCCCATTATGCCCCGCAGGGTGGTCCATTCTGCCCCGCACCCTGGAAAAGTAGTCGAAAAACATTTTTTTTTAAATTGCATAAAAAATAGTTTTAAGCTAAAAATTTTCATCAACCAAGTATACAACATTGAAGGGAACATCCCAAAGCATAAGCCTACTACACTGAATTCATAAATTTGAATGTTTTTGTATGGTTTTTGGCGCATTTTACTTAGGCGGGCCATTCTGCCCCCCCTGCCCCTACCTAACCCAAATTTTCAAAATCAAATCAAATTAATCTTCCTGCCGATAATTTTTTTTTTTTTTTTTTGGGAGGTTGGTCCAGCCGCACATCGTTGATGTTGAAACCTCTAAACTGGGCCCTCGTCCTGTCACGTCCGTCAGTAGTCTTGTCGTACATTACAACTAGAATCAGATCTGCCAATGAATTAGTACACTTCGACCAAATAAACACTGACGCTGTATGGATCTGACTCTAGAATAAATGTACAGTTGTGTGTTATTCATAAGTCCAACTTATTCAATTATTCATTTAAGTCCAAATATTCATTTGCTAACTACTTTGGATTGAAAATATACATTTTAATCTAAAATCCTCTAAACTTAATGTTCAAAACTAAACGTTCCTTTAACTGTTGTAATACTACTTCGTTTTCGTTTTCGTTTTACGGAGCAAGGTGGGGGACGCGGCCTCAAGTCAGTCCAAGTCCGGTTTCTTGTGGAAAAAAGGGTAGTGGCCGAACTAGTATTGCATACAAAATGAACACCACCGGAAGATATAGGGGATCGGGAGGGGGAAGGTGAAAGAAAATTAGTGTAGGTGTGAGTAGTAAGAACTTGGTGGATGACTTGATTTGTTACGGTAATCTAAGTGGAACACTGAATAAAGGAAATCTAAAATTATGATCCAAAGTAAAAAGGTCCGGAGAAATTAAATTATGAGTTAATTAAATAAGAAAATGTAACTAATCGCAACTAAATTTATACAAAGGAAACCTATGATGTATTTCAAATTTAAAGGAAATTTAAAAAAATACTGGAAAACAAAAGATGAAAACTAACTTGTCTAGGGAATATAAATCTTGAGGACTTTTTTCTGGGCCCCGTCCTGTCGCGTCCGTCAGTAGTCTTGTCGTACATTACAACTAGAAGCAGATCTGCTAATGAAATAGTACACTCCGACCAGTTCAACTGATCATTTAAGTCCAATTATTCATTTACGGAAAACTAACTAACTTGAATCAACAACCTAAACTAAACTGTCTTAAAGTAACTTGAATCTCAAATCCCCGAAATTTTAATTGCAAAGCCAAACATTCCTTTACCTTGTTTTTAAACCTGACTTGCCGCTTCCAAAACCAATAAACATAAATGAACAGTTCATACTTTACAAGTTGAATACTCTTCATCAAGAAGACTATTTCGTGCCTTCCATTTCATTAGGGCACAGAAGCTTTCCAAACAAGAGTTTATCCCTATCATACCTAATATAAACTGTCATTTGAGTGAAAGAGATGAACTCCTGTTCACAAAACCCCTGTGTCCCTTTGAAATGTTAGGCTCCATTTGATCGTCAAAACTCCTGTAAATCCTCGATTCGCAACAATGGTCGATACAACCATAATCCGAGAACCGTTAGTTCAACAGATTAACGAATTTTGTCCGATATCATTTCATTATTGATTGATCGAGACTCTATGGATGTTTTGACAATTCCGAATGGTTGTGATTCTGATAGCATCACTTAACTCGTTTACACAGAACTGTCGGCCTGGAATTATTAAACAATCTAAAGTTACAAAAAAAACTAGCTATTCTGAGTGCCTTGCAAAAAACTTATTTATTAAAATACCAGATCCTAACCTAACACCCTCATTAAGATAAGAAAAAATTAAATTATTTAATATAATCCCACAATGCCTAGAAGAGACCTCTCTTACTGTTGTGCGTAAGCGTTGCTTTGCTTTATGAATTTCTACCTAAGCTAACGATGTATCAAAAAGATTTAAACCTGTTCCTACCAGATTTTATAAACAAGAATATTGAGATGCAAATAAAAAAAAAATCAATATCTTGCAATTTTACATAATATAAAAGTTGTGATTTCTATCAACACAAGTATATAAATATAAAATAAATGTGTGATATATATCAACATCGGAAACCATCTTGGCAAATAGCCCTGAAACGACGGCAACGTGTGGCTCCATCTCCAGGGTTTAACTGTTGTAATACTACTTCTATCAAAAAACAATAAAAATTGTGAACTGATATACAAATAGGATAGAAATCGCGATTTGAAAAAGAAATGACCATTTACGTCAAAAGATCCGTAGTTCCTCGATTCGCAACAATGGTCGATACAACCATAATCCGAAAACCGTTAGTTCAACAGATCAACGAATTTTGTCCGATATCATTACATTATTGATTGATCGAGACTCTATGAACAATTTGACATAAACGAATGCCTAGTATTCTACATCAATCAAAGTTTAATGACAGCATTACTCTAACTTAACAATTGCAACTAAATTTATCATCAAATAGATTTGGAAATCATACAGATTTATTTTAAATGCTAATGCTAAGCAACAAATCAATTGTACTATCCTAAAGTCCCACCTAAATCCCACATTGTGATAGTGAAAAAGTCACAGAAGAGCGGTGTCTTGTGCAATTGTGATATTTTCACTATCGGAGAACTACCTAGTTCACGAAGACAGCTTATCGGTCAACGCTTAAGCCCTGGGGCTGCGACAAAGCGGGTTCTCGTAGCATGAAGTGGTGTCCATAGTGCTTATAAAAAAAGAATGTATACCCAAATTTAAACTAATGCACTAGGATCAAATCATGCCCCTTGACTTTACAAGGCCCAGGGCAAATTAATCTTCCTGCCGATAATTTGAGACCGAAAGAATTGCAGTGAAAGTTATGAGCTGAGATTTCGGGCAAGATAATTACAGTCGCTGAGAATGAAAATTTGATATTTTAACGACCCCTCGAGTATTTGTAATTTTACCAAGAGAGCGTTTCTTTCATTTTGAAGTAAAATGTCTGTGATTAATATTTATTAGAGCTAAATAAACGTTTATTCAAGAACATTGATGCGAAATATTTTCCATCCCGTCACATTAACAAAGTTTTGCGAATATACAAATATATATTTTCTATTGTTGTAATCCCAATACAAATTTACTCACAACAAACAACGGAATACGTCTAGGAATTTCCATCAATGATTTTTATTAACTTTTATAGCATAATTAGTATTATATGGAATCACAACTTAGCGCCGCTATGAAAATCTTTGGTTAAATAATGATTCGATCAATCGATGGTGCAATTTATATCGATAAAAAGAAGCAAAAGCAAGTTTTGGTGAAGGAGTAAAGCAAACCTAATAAATTAATGCTAATGTGGTGCTATTTATTTCAAATAAATTTCACGAATTCCGACGGCATTTTAAAAATCAGACTAGTCAAAAATACGTAATTTTATCAGCAAAATTTGACAAAACCTTGTGCTTGCCAGCCTCAAACCACAACGGCACCCGCTTCCGATCGGCTTGTCGGCAACTCCGGACAGTGCTTCCACTGGTCGTTTATCGGATCGTAGCATTCGAACGAAGCGATGGTAACCTGCGCCCGGTAAAAGTTAATCTCGCACGGTTGATCGCCACCCGCAACGTACAGCAGTCCGTCGGCGGCGGCCACCGCAGGGCTTGCACGGCTCACCGACATCGGTGCCACCATGGACCATTTGTTTTCATCGAACGAGTATTTTTCCACCGTGCAAAGCACTTCCTGTTGGCTGCTGTTGCCACCGACCACGTACAGATAGCGATCCAAAATGGCGACACCCATTTGACAGCGCGACGTTTGCATCCGGGCCAGCGAGTTCCACTCGTGCGTTATCGGATTGTAGCTGATTAGATCCGGCAGGTGACGGCTGGACGTTGTGCAACCTCCGACGATGTAGATTAGGCCTGCGAAATTTGAAGGTATTTAAATATTTTTGATGAACAAGTCAACGAAGTTAATATTACCTTCAAAGCTAACTACTCCCATGCTGAACCTTGGCTCCGGCAGGTCGCCAACCATGCGCCAGGAATTTTTCATCGGATCAAAGCACTCGATCGACCCACCAATGTCCTCGCCAATCCATCCACCCATGGCGTACAGCGTACCACCCAACGCGCACAGCCCAAACTCGCACCGCGGCACGATCATCGGCGCCATCGCTTCCCAGTTGTTGTTCTGCGTGTCGTAAACCTCTCCGTTGGCCAGTATCTGACTGCCACGTTCGCCACCGATCACGAAAATCTTCCCCCCGAGGGTGGCCACTCCGGGCAGGATTCGACCAATTTGCATCGGTGCCGATTCGACCCACTCTCGCCGGAAGATGTCGTACTTGATGACGCTCTCGAAGATGCAATCCGCCGGAGTCCATCCGGCATTTTGCTCGCGCCTTGACCCGCCAATGATGTAAATGCTCTTCTTTGCACAAACCCGTGGACAAACGCGCAGTGGCACCAGCTGGCCGCGCTTGGAAGTCAAATCCTTGCGCACCG
Organism: Culex pipiens pallens; assembly: GCF_016801865.2. NCBI lineage: Eukaryota > Metazoa > Arthropoda > Insecta > Diptera > Culicidae > Culex > Culex pipiens. The sequence goes on along the minus strand of NC_068938.1, from coordinate 63,894,353 downwards.
AACGCAGAGCGATCTTCAACGAAACATCCCTACAGTCAGCAATCGCCTGATCGATCAGTCCCACCGGAACCAGCGCCAATCGGACGTGCGATAGAATCTCAAACACGTACCGACGACGCGGCACCACATCGTGCTTGATCCAGCGCAAAGCCGCCTTAAACACCTGATATTCCGTGTCCACCCGAAGCGATTCCGACGAGATCACCTTCATCAGCAGCGTGTGGGGAATCTCCAGCAGTTCGTCCTCGTCCAACGCAACCTTGGGGAAGTTGGTGTACACGTAGGTGGCGGCCGTTTCCGCCAGCTGGCGACAGTTGTGGGCTTCCGCAAACCTGAGAATGCCGAGCGCGTTGGAAGAGTGCAGCTCCCGGCACAGATACTCGCAGCATCCGTCGACCACTTCCGGCAGCTGGATCATGTCGGCGGCCGCGAGCAGTTCCTGGACGTTGTTCTGGGAATGACAAAACAAAATTGAGTGAAACCGTTTCATACAATAACAGTTCTCTACATTTACGGAAACTGAATTTTCACTGTTTAATGGTTGCGGCTTCTGTCTCACAAGCTGATAGTTAAGGGATCAAATCCCGGCGGAAGGGATCATCGATCCGTCCGCATTGACATACTATCTTTTCAATTTTCTTCTTGTCTTCATGTTTTCAATTGTTTTTTTTTTGTCTTGTGAGGAGATACTGAGCTCGATTTGCTATCATAGAAACCTATTTTTACGCGATGCGCTACGTTTGTTCTTATTTGTAACGCAACATTTTTGCAATATTTTAAAAGCAATTAGTAGGTTTCGTTCAGTGGCAGTGCGTGGCCGAATGGTTACGCTGTCCGCTTTGTAAGAGGATGATTCTGGGTTCGATTATCATCTGCTGTAACCTTCCATCGGATGAGGAAGTAAAATGTCGGTCCCGGCCTTGGTTGTTAGGCCGTTAAGTCATTCCAGGTGTAGGAGTCGTCTCCATGCCATAAGTACAAACAACACACCAAACCAAGCCTACTCCGGTGGAATTGCTGGCGGCGGTTGGACTCGCAATCCAAAGGTCGTCAGCCCAAACACTGGGGTGGAAAGTTCCTTGGAGTAAAAAGAGGTTTGGGTGCTCTCCCCATTCAAGCCTTCGGACTCCTAGGTTCGAACAGAAACTTGTAATAGAGACCACAAAAGACCCGGGGGTCGTTAATGTGGATGGTTTGATTTTTGATTGAGATTTCGTTCAGATCTACAAAATGCTTTTTTGTTGCATCGTTCCAAAGAAATCGAAAAATTAGAAAAACGTAACCCACCGCATAAAAAGTGTTTTCTCTGTATATATTTGCTCCGTTCGCATTGACCTTTTCTCATCCATGATTTTTCTTCTTATTAGACGTTTAAAAGCCAAGGATTGAGGGAGCATCAGGGCTGTGGACATTTTGCTTAAATGGTGGAGACTGGATGTGGATTGTGAAAGACCAGAACTACGTCACACGGGGAACATAGTTTTTTAATAGTACAATTCTTAAAAATTGTATAAGGAGCGGCCGTGGCTGACTGGTTACGGTGTTCGCTTTGTAAGCGAATGGTTCTGGGTTCGATTCCCATCTGCTCCCAACGAGAAAGTTAAGACCATAGAAATTTGAAATTATGAATATGAACGAAAAATCAAAGTCGCTCAAGGCGGGGTTCGATCCCCCGTCCTTTGGAATGGTAAGCAAAAATGCTAACCACTAGGCCATGACGACTTGATGAGCTTGGACTGGAATTAGGAATACTGTTACAGAGAGCGAGTTGTGGCGCTATAACCACGGCAAAAAGTGTCCAGGGCATTTGTGGAAATACAATGTCCCATCCCAGAGGGTCCCGGAGTACCAAACCTTCTTAGCATGGTGCTCCCAACGAATACAACCAAACATCTCGGAGCGTATGGTGGTGTGTCCCCACGCTTCTTCCTCCCCTGTCGATTCAGAATTGTGCTGTTGTTCGAACACCCAATGCTCAAACTCAACCCAATTACGAGTCATCTCTGCGATACGGCTTTACGCAGTAGGCCTGGCCGCTTTAACGCTTGTGATGTTTCAATGCATTCTAATGCAATGGCGCACTACAAATGTTAATAAATGACAAGAAGAGTGCTAGGCGTCATCTAACCTAAGGCACTCTCCAGGATCCCTTCGAAAGATTGGCTGCGCTAGGGTCTGATTAGATTAGATTAGATTAGATTAGTACAATTCTTAAAAATTGTATAATTACTACATCGCCGTTGTTCTGGGAGACGACGACCCAGGGGCCAACATTTATTTCCCCGTCCGACGGAAGGCGTGATCGTCTCGAAAAATGCCAACAGGACCTTCTGGGATCGAACCCAGGCCGACTGGGTGAGAGGTAACCACGCTTACCCCTACACCACGGGTCCCGGCTAAATGGAATGCAATACAATAATGGAATGCATAACAATAGTTAGTTATTTCTTTCGAAAAAATATACCTAGGAAAATAAATTTCATTGAAATTTTTTGTGCCCCCCCCCCCCCTCCCCCTTCAAAATTGGTCCAAAAAATCAGAAGGCAAAAAAAATATTTTTTTTCACAAAACTTAAAATTTTTAATGAAAATAAAAGTCAAATCAACTGAAAACAATCTAAAACCTCTAAAACACCTTTTTCTGCATTGATAATCATATTGAGCATGTTTGGGCTGGATTTAAAATATTTCGAATTTTTAAGAAATTCCAATGTACACTCAAGCCCCGATGGTTTGACACCAACTGTTGACAAACGAACGGGGTCACATTTTAGTTTGACACCCCTTTTACACGGAGTTCACACACACTACCAAACGTTTGGTTTGATAATGTGCGTGAGCGCCGTGTAAAAAGTGACAGTTCGTCACTTTTTAGTCTGACTTTGACCAACCAACGGGGTACAAATTAAAAAAGTGTCAAACGAAAAAGTGACCAACCACCGGGGGTTGAGTGTACAGCACCGCAAAAACTTTCGAAATTTCTAAAAAGATTAAAAAACTTTATTTTTTATTTTTTTTGTATTTACTAAGAACTTGGGTGCAGAATAGTTGTCCGCAAAGCGGCCTCAATTTAGAACTGTCAAAGCGGAACCAATTTACTGTTCGCAAAATAATACCAAGAAGTGGCAAGTATTGTGATCGATCTATAATTTATTTTGTCAGCAATAAAAAAAGTCGATTGCGTCGAGCTATTAAGGTATTCGAAGTCTAAACATCTTAAGAAGAGAGTTGAAATCGAGATTGGCATGATTCGTTGCTAAAATTTCAAAATCGCTATGTCTCACGCAAAAACTATGTTTATGACGCTTTTTGAAATGTTAGCGACGAATTATCAATAACTATGAATGGTACCTGCCAAATAATATTGGATAATCTTACTCCGATATTATCACTGCTTTTCTGATTCACGAAATTCCACCCACTTTTGACACAATTTTTCATCACGTGGAAAACAGAAAAAGGCCTCTTTTGGCCGCCCATCGTTTAGTATACGAAGAAAAAAGTGGGATGCACTTAATTTTTCATCGAAAACATCAACATCATCAGATCCAAAATGTTTCAAAACAATTCACTTCAGCAGCAAAAAATATGTCACGCTTGAGCTTGAACATAGCTTTCTACTTCGTTTATGTTTACAGCTGCAAGGCTGTTGTATTAGTGGGGAGCAGTGGAGAGCTTTCAAAAATCACGTTACGCATTCTGTCTTTTCAGCACCCAGCTAAGGACTTTTTCAACTTTATTTGATTAAAATTGTTGAAATATTATTTTAAACATAAAATATGATGTAAATTTTAATTTTAAGCAAATAATTTTGTATTATCCCCTAATTTTTTGTGGGATGTTTTAAAGGAGAGACATAGGGTAGAGTAGTCATCAATGAGACACGGGGAACAATGATAAAGTGGCTCTCACAAGTCGTAGTTTCAACCAATCAGGCTCATATTTTGGGAAAAGGTGTGTCTACTGGATACACGTCTGCGATAATAGTGGCTTTGGTTATGGACGCTCCCTTGCAAAGTTATTCATAAATGTTTGATTTTGGGGTGTAAAAGTAAATTATGACTGAAAATTACATTTTCGCTCATAGGCTGCCAATAATACAAAAAACAATATTTTTTCAAATTTCTTTCGTCATTTCATAGGGCATGAGTTGGACTACAATGGCCTTTCATTAGATTTGACCAAAATTAAAAATATACCCAGAATCCAGGGCTGTCTCATTGTTCCCCACTCTTTTCAGCCCATGGGTAACAATGAGACACTTTGATTTTTCTTCATTAAACTTTTCAAAATCTAGGGAAATCCTTCAAAATATGAATTGGAAGTGATTTTTGGAATATTTATTGAGTTTTGACTCCATTTAGCCAAAAATATAAAGTTATTTGGTATAAATAAATGGATTTAACTAAATTTAAATACTTTTTAGTATAACTTTTGTTAATTAAAGTTTCAAGTTGGCAAAATTGCTTTAAAATGTTCAAGGCAAGTCACCTGTCATGGAACAATACAAAAACATGATGTTTTACTAGAAAAGTATTGATTTTAGTAGAGTGTCTCATTGTTCCCCACTTGTCTCATTGTTCCTGCCAAGGGCGTCTACAATGAGACAGTTGGATAGCTCTGGCTGTAGAGGTCGGATCGATCTCATATTTTGGTCAATGTTAGAACACATTAAAAGAAAGAAAATGCTACAAAAAGCTCATTTAAACATGCTGATGAAAAAAATACAAAAATCGTTGAAAGTTGAAAACCAAAAGTGTCTCATTGATGACTATCCTACCCTAAACCTGAGATATTTAGTATTAGCATTGGAATTGGCAGAACAAATCATAGTAATTTTCTTTTTTTTTTTAAACATTGTTGTTTCGACCCGTGGTCACTGGCTTTGCTAAAAATTTAAATTTAGAGTTTTTTCAAAAGGTCCTATAAGCTATGAGATTCCCTATGTAGGACCTTTTCAAATAAAACTCTAGAAATGTCGAAAAATTTGTTTTTTTTTTTCATTTGCAATCGGTATTTATATTATTATTCTTTTTTTTTCAATAATTTTGTTCCTGATATTTTTAAGGTGTTCCTAAAATTTTATAATAATTATAAACGATTAACCCCCCTTCAAATGTGGCAAAATTTTAAAATACTTAAAATATATATATTTTTTTTAAAGTTATTTTTTTTTTCTAAAGTCCTAAAATTAAGCTTAAATTTGTGATATAATTGTTCACAACGATAAAGCTTATTTTTATGAGTACAATGACCCTTTGTACGACTGCAAAGAACTCAAAATGGATTTTTAAATCAATTAAAAAAAATCGAAGCCCTTCTTGACAGCTCGTTCCAAGGGGACCATAGTTGAGCAATCGAAAAAAAATTGTCTTGTCAATTATTTTTTTTGCTTGAAAATGAAAAAAATGATCAGAAATGGTTTATTATCATTATACATAAACATTTACATAGGGCTTTAGGACCCTATTGTAAGGGAGGCATTCATAAACCACGTTGGACAATTTTTGGAAATAAAAAAAAACAAACTATTTTTAATATTTTCATAAAAAGCTCACTTTCGAGATAATTTCTGGAGTTTTTTTTTAAAGGTCTAATAAACCAAATTTCCAGTTTTTGATTTTTGGGTGTTTTTGAAATCGCCTTGAGTCAGGTGTATTAAAAAACACCCAAAAAGGAAAAATTGGTTTATTGGACCTTTTCAAAAAACTCCAGATTTGCTCAGTATATTTTCACCCGAAAGCTCCACATTCCACAGTCCAAAACATATATCCAAACGTCGAAACCCCATCACTCACCTGCTTGATCTCAATCTGGCCGGTGTACACAAAATCGATCAGCAGCTTCAGTATGTCCGCCCGCATCGAGTGCAGCGTGACGGACTTTTGCTTGCCCTCGCTCAGTCCCAGCTCGGGCCGGAACATGGCCTCAAAGTAGGCGGAAGCGGCACTCAGCACCGACCGGTGCGCCTGGAGCGACGTGTCTCCGACGACGATCTCGACGTCGCAAAACCGCGAACTCTGCCGCAGGGCGTTCAGATTGAGCAGCACCTTTTGCGGATACTGCGAGCAGGAAAAGACGGGCGGTCGCCCGTTCGGACCAACTTCGTTCCCCGGCTGGTTGATGGCCATCTGGGACTGGGTGAGCGAACAGATGATGTCGCTTGCGGTGGTGCCTCCATTGCCGTTGTTGTTGTTGAAGCTGTTGAGCGGGGGCATAGCGCCAGCTGCGGAAGGCTGCGTCGTTGCGGGTTGGCGGGGAGAGCGGAAATAAATTGAATCTCGCCCGCGGAAGATTTGCTGCGAATGCCACACTCAATTTCCACTAATTGTCCGCTCGCGTAACGAGAGTCGTGTGGAAGCTCACTGCTGCTGCTGCTGCTGCTGGTGGTCGTTTGTCTAAAACGCCCCAAATTGAGAATAGTGGGGCATGATTTCGATTTTCGATTTTTTTTGCAAATGGAGTGCAACTTTTGATGTCTGTGCCCGTGTCAGACGATTAATTGCTAGGATAATTGTGGTTTGGTTGAGCGTTTTAGCAGAATGCATTACTGTGAATACAAAGAGACGAGTTGTTCCTTTTAATTCCGCTATATATTTTAATATCTTGACAGATACGTATTTCGTCTACTACTTGCAGACTTCATCAGTGTTCTGTTCTCGACAGTCGAGAACAGAACACTGATGAAGTCTGCAAGTAGTAGACGAAATACGTATCTGTCAAGATATTAAAATATATAGCGGAATTAAAAGGAACAACTCGTCTCTTTGTATTCACAATTGCTAGGAATCAATTTAAGTCCCCTCTTTCACTCCCTTCACTTCACTACACATTCACACTAAGCAAGCAAGCACCAACCATCGGCAGCAGAATCTGGTTTACGCCCCAACTCGAAAGAGAGACAATGCAGCTCTTCTACTATACACAGAAAGAGCTATATGTCGGTACTAATAAAGCTTCCCAGACTCTGCTGCGACTGACAGGATATGATAACACCCCACAGCTCAGTTTATGTTTATGCTGCTTTCGATGTATTTGCGGCCAATGTTTTTGGAGCACAATTTGGGGTTTCTATCGTTGTTTTCCCCGGTTCAATATGTTTTGTGCCAAATATCAAGCTTTTTTTTGGCTCACACTACTTTCTCTTGCGATATTGCACTCTACTTATGTTGCGTTTGTCACTGTTTTCTGAATGTCCATGACTTTGAACCACTAAACAAACTTCAATTTGAGTTCACTTAGATTTTAAAGAAACTCCACATAACTTTTCCCTTCTTTTTAGACCACCAACAACTATATTTACAAGATCATCAAAAACAATTAACATTCACTAACAATAAAAACGGAACTGTTACGACCATGTCTTGGATAACAACTGCGACCAGCTGTCAATGTTGTACATGACGTCCCGTCGAAAGCAAAATAAACAAAATTACCAACTCTCTCGCTCTCGTCAAATCGGACAACATAGGGCAAATGCACCCATTTTTGGGGGGAGGATTTTCTATCGAGGTTCACGTGTTGCTGGTGGATGTACGCAGTTGCCGGTACAGTGAAATGACGTTCTCACTTCGTTGGTCACTCTGCGTCAGCCGGAGTTGGATTGTCTGGAGAATGAAGAAAGAAAGGGAAATTATATTTAACGACTTTAAATTATGTTGAAACAAATAGTTTAAAGATACCTTGTACATATTTTTTTGGATTTTATAACATTCTTTTATTCTTTAATTTTTGAATGCCGCCATCTGATATCACAAAATCAGATAATAATCTATAGCCCTATGTAAATGTATAACAGTAAAAACACAATTAAACAAATAAATTGACAAGAAATCATTTTTTCGATAGATCAACTATGGTCCCCTTGGAACGATCTGTCAAGAAGGACCCTCGAGGATAATATTTTTTTTTTTTAAAGGTCCAATAAACCAAATTTTCAGTTTTTGCTTTTTGATTGTTTTTTAATACCCCTGACTTAAGGTGTTTTCTAACCAACCCAAAAAGCAAAAATTGGAAATTTGGTTTATTTGACCTTTTAATCTAATCTAATCAGACCCTAGCGCAGCCAATCTTTCGAAGGGATTCTGGAGAGTGCCTTAGGTTAGATGACGCCTAGCACTCTTCTTGTCATTTATTAACATTTGTAGTGCGCCACTGCATTGAAATGCATTGAAACATCACAAGCGTTAAAGCGGCCAGGCCTACTGCGTAAAGCCGTATCGCAGAGATGACTCGTAATTGTGTTGAGTTTGAGCACTGAGTGTTCGAACAACAACACAATTCTGAATCGACAGGGGAGGAAGAAGCGTGGGGACACACCACCATACGCTCCGAGATTTTTTGGTTGTATTCGTTGGGAGCACCATGCTAAGAAGGTTTGGTACTCCAGGACCCTCTGGGATGGGACATTGTATTTCCACGAATGCCCTGGACATTATTTGCCGTGGTTATAGCGCCACAACTCGCTCTCTGTGTGTGTGTGGTCCAATCCAATACCCGCTAACCGGTAGCGAAATTATGGGAAAGTATAATTTGTATCAGACTTTGTATATGCCGAATGCTGATACAACTTATCTCAGTCCCGGGTATTAGGTGGTGATAGCCCTCGCGCTGCTTCCAACGACCCATTTCAGAATAGCAGAGATCCTAGCGGTTCAATTCCGAGGTCGTTGGGCATTGTTCGGCCCCGCCTTAACATAGAAGCAAGCACCAGATGGATCCTTGATCTATCTTAAGACTCCCAATCCCTTCAGGCAAATCAGGGATCAGAGCGTATTTAATATGAGAAGAATACAACATGTTTTATAACCTTCAGATGGCCGACTGGTTAGAGTCCCAGACCATCAATCCAGAGGTGTGAGTTCGAATCCCACCTGATTAAGTTTCGTTTTTGTTCCAATTCCGGAATCCAAATTTCAAAGCTACCGACCGGGATTTGATCCCTGAACCTTCTGCTTGTGAGGCAGAAGCCGTAACCATTAAACCACGGAGCCAGTTATAGCGCCACAACTCGCTCTCTGTAACATTATTACTAATTCCAGTCCACGCTCACCAAGTCGTCATCATGGCCTAGTGGTTAGCATTTTTGCTTACCAATCCAAAGGACGGGGGATCGAACCCCGCCTCGAGCGACTTTGATTTTTCGTTCATATTCATCATTTCAAATTTATCCCTGGGCCTTGTAAAGTCAAGGGGCATGATTTGATCCTAGTGCATTAGTTAAAATTTGGGTATACATTCTATGGACACCACTTCATGCTACGAGAACTCGCTTTGCCGCAGCCCCAGGGCTTAAGCGTCGACCGATAAGCTGTCTTCGTGAACTAGGTAGTTCTCCGATAGTGAAAATATCACAATTGCACAAGACACCGCTGCTTCTGTGGCTTTTTCACTATCACAATGTGGGTTTTAGGTTGGGACTTCAGGATAGTACAATTGTGTAGTTAGTTAGTATTAGCATTTAAAATAAATCTGTATTCTTTCAAAATCTGTTTAAAGTTAAAGTTAGTTGATATGGTTAAGCTAGAGTAATGCTGTCAATAAACTACTAGGCATATTTTATGTCAAAATTTTCATAGAGTCTCGATCAATCAATAATGTAATGGTATCAGACAAAATTCGTTAATCTGTTGAACTAACGGTTCTCGGATTAGGTTTGTTTCGACCATTGTTGCGAATCGAGGAACTACGGATTTTTTAACGTAAATGGTCATTTCTTTTTCAAATCGCGATGTTTACCCAATTTGTACATCAGTTACTGTTCATAAATTTGTATTGTTATAGAAATGTTTAGCTTTGAACACTAAGTTTGGACGATTTTAGATCAAAGTTTAGATTTTCAATTCATGTTAGTTAGCAGATGAATATTTGGACTTATATGAATAATTGAACATTTTGGACTAATGAATAACACACAACTGTTCATTTATTCTAGAGTCAGATCCATACAGCGTCAGTGTTTATTTGGTCGAAGTGTACTAATTCATTGGCAGATCTGATTCTAGTTGTAATGTACGACAAGACTACTGACGGACGTGACAGGACGAGGGCCCAGTTTAGAGGTTTCAACATCAACGATGTGCGGCTGGATCACCCTCTCAAAAAAAAAAAAAAAAAAAAAAAAAAAGACTAATTGTTTGTGTTTCTCCCTGGAGATGGAACCACACGTTGCCGTCGTTTCAGGGCTATTTGCCAAGATGGTTTCCGATGTTGATATATATCACACATTTATTTTATATTTATATACTTGTGTTGATAGAAATCACAGCTTTTATAATATGTAAAATTACAAGATATTGAAATTTTTTATTCGAGTCTCAATATTTTGTTCGTAAAATCTGTTAGAAACAGGTTTAAAACTGTTTGATAATGGGGAGGAATAGTTAGTTTTTTTGTAACTTTTTCAAGGTTGTTTAATAATTCCAGACTTCAGTTATGTGTAAGCCAGTTTAGTAATGCTATCAGAATTTCTGATTTCAATTGAAGTGGTATACTAACCATTCTGAATTGTCAAAAAATCCATAGAGTCTCGATCAATCAATAATGAAATGATATCGGACAAAATTCGTTAATCTGTTGAACTAACGGTTTTCGGATTATGGTTGTATCGATCATTGTTGCGAATCGAGGATCTACTGGAGTTTTGACGATCAAATAGAGCCTAACATTTCAAAAGGACACACAGGTGTGAACAGGATTGTGTCTCTTTCACTCAAATGATAGTTTACATAAGGTATGATAGGGATACACTCTTGTTTGCAAAGCTTGTGTGCTCTAATGAAATGGAAGGCACGAAATAGTCGCCTTAACAACGAGTGTTCAACTTGTAATATCTGGAGTAACATTTGAAAAGGGCGCATAAGCATTTTGACAGCTGGAACTATTATGCAAATTCCGAGACTACAGGTAACTATTTAACAAAACCCGCAGTATTGCATGGTAGCTGTGCAGGCCAGCTATTTATTACCACGTTCAGTTTTGTGAAAAAGTTTCAATTGGGTCCTAAAATGAAGCTTAGATTGCTGATATTATTGTTTACAGCGATAAAGCTTATTTTTCTGAGTACAATGACCCTTTGTACGACCACAAAGAGTTTAAAATGGATTTTTAAATCAATTTTGAAAAATTAACCTCGCGGTCCTTTTTGACAGAAAAGTTCCTACTTGACAGCTCGTTCCAAGGGGACCATAGTTGATCCATCGAAAAAATGTTGTCTTGTCAAAAAAAAAATTTGCATTAAAATGAAAAAAGTGATCAGAAATTGTTTTTAATCATGTTTTTTATCGTTGTACATAAAAATTGACATAGGGCTTTAGTACCCAATTAGCCTGAGGATTTGCAAAATAGTTCAAACTGTCAAAATGCTTATCCGCCCTTTTCTCGTGTTGCTCCAGATATATGAACGTTTCATTAATGTTTATTGTTTTTGGAAGCAGCCAGACAGGTTTTAAAAATAGGCAAAGAAATGTTTGGCTTTGTAATTAAATATTCAGTATATTCAGTTTTAAAGTTAGATTAACGTAACTGCTCAAGTCATCCAAGTTCTTACTACTCGCACCTACACTAATTTTCTTTCACCTTCCCCCTCCCGATCCCCTATATCTTCCGGTGGTGTTCATTTGGTATGCAATACTAGTTCGGCCACTACCCATTTTTCCACAAGAAACCGGACTTGGACTGACTTGAGGCCGCGTCCCCCACCTTGCTCCGTAAAACGAAAACGAATATTCATCATTTCAAATTTATGTGTTCATAACTTTCTCGTTGGGAGCAGATGGGCATCGAACCCAGAACCATCGCTTACAAAGCGAACACCGTAACCAGTCAGCCACGGCCGCTCCCACTGAAATTTGGTTTATTTTACCTTTTAAAAACTAAACTCTAGATATTATAAAATTGCTTTAAAATCCTTTGTAAACTCTTTGTGGTCGTACAAAGGGTCATTGTACTCAGAAAAATAAGCTTTACCATTGTGAACAATAATATTAGCCATCTAAGCTTAATTTTAGGACCCAATTTTGGAGTATTTTTTTTTGTCAAACTTAGGGTTAGAAACCCACATTTTGAGAAAAATAAAAATCGTGAATTTTCCTAAGTGAAAATTTTGTGAGGACTCTTGAGCAATTCTCTCCACCAAAACTGGAAATGGATTTTATTTATATTTTTGAATTGGCCAAACTTTTTGAGGACCTTTCATATGACCAAAGAAGCCACTTTGTGCCTTTTGTTCACCCATACAAGGATCCATACAATTTTGACAGCTGTCCATTGTCTTTTGCAAGCAGCAACACCAAATATTTCGGCACCCTCTCAAGATGGTATTAGACTACCGCAAACAACCAAACAAGCTCGCACATTTTGACAGTTTGTCTGCGTTGTTTGTTTGCAGAAACGTCAGTCTGCATATATTTTGTCTTGTTTGCGAGTTTGGCAAACTGTTAAACGTAAAGAAGTGCGAGTTTGTTTGTTTGTTTGTTTGTCATAGTCTAATACCACCTTCTGCAAACGTCAATTTAACACAAATTGCTGCCAAATCTGTCTCGGAAAATATCCGGCAGCAATTTTGTATGGTTTGACATTTGCTGAAGGTGACGAGAAAATGTAAACAAATCATTTCGTGCATCAGCTAATTTAAAAACGTAATTACGTAAACATGTAGGTTTTTATTCTCTATTTTTATTTTTTCCGATGTTTTAATTAACTTTTTAATGGCATATTTGGTCACAGGAGAGGCCCTCACAAAGTTTGAACCAAATAAAAACAAATAATATCTCTTTTGATAATCGAGTACATACGAACTGTACTTTATTTTTTCAAATCCCTTTTATTTTTTTGAATATAATCAAGCACGAAGTGAGGTGAGTAACAAACTGTGTTTATTTTTTTCAAACCCATCGATTTTTGTAATGTAAATTTTTATTTTTTTCAGTTTTATTTTTTTTTAATTTTTAAATATTTGAGTTTCTGAATTTTAGATTCTTTTTTTCAGAAAATAAACGGTTGTTAAACTGGGTTTACCCAATGTTTTACTTGATTCGAAGCAGAAAATTTTTAATTTCCTTTTGAAGTAATTTTGGATTTGTTTTTTTTTATTATATAATATATATAGATATATAATCGAATACAACAAAATTAAAACCTCATTTTTTTCTGTCAAATGAGAACGCCAAACGCCACTTTTCGTTTCTGATTTTTTAGAAAAATATTTTGAGAAATTTATCAATCAAATGATTATAACATTTAACCTACCTTCAATTTGTCCATGCTTACACCATCCTTCGACTGAACTCTGAAGCTCGCCGTTTTCACCAGCTTCAGAATCGCCGGCGAGCACGATTTTAAGCAAATCTCATTGCCCATTGCGTCCCACCGTACTTCCACTTCGGCTCCTCCCAAGGAGAGGTAAACTTGCACCGTCGATTCGTTAACCGTTTCCGGCACCGCAAACCCAACGCGGGTGAGGAAGGTTGCCAGACTTCTAACGGATGGTGGCATTTTCAAGCGATACTCAATGCTGGCAGTTGTTTGCAGCGGGCGTCGCTCGTTCAAGTTGATCAGCGATCGGATGGTATCGTGCAGATCTTTTCTCCCAGCTGCGAGTTTGTTGAGCGGTTGAGCTCGTCCGAATTCAAGCAGGTCGGCGAAATCGTCGTTGGATTGAAGCTTGATTGGTATCTGGAGGCTAAGGCAATCGCGTGCGTGGTGGACCAATCGCACTAGGGATACGATAATGGTTGGAAGTCCTTTTTGGATGAAGTATTGCTCCGAGAGGGGGTACAGCAAGCGGATGGAGTTGCAATCTGAATTGAATGCATCGAGCTGTATGTGGTGCACTTTGGCGTCAATTGCCACGACTATCGTCCACTGCTTTTGCAGGTTCAGTATTCGCTGGAAATCGTTCTTGAACGTAAATTGCACTTCGGCCATTAGTCTTATGTCGCCGGAAACCTCTCCCAGCAATAATACGTCAGACGAAAAGGTCGGCATCTCCCGGTGAAACCGTAGGTGGGCATTGACGAAGTTTTTGAAATACGACTGATTCGAGACGCTTGAAAGGATTTCAATCTTTGTCTTTTCCTCGCCGACTTGTTGAACGGTTTTGCGATTTAGTTCGGCTTCGTTCGTGAGCAAGCAGGTCATCTGCTTGGCTTGACTTAGGACTTCGTCGGTCAGTTCGAAATAGTCGTTCTTCTGGAGGTTAGTCCGATCGTTGGTGGATGTGATCGGTGTTGAGTAAATGAGGCAGTTTTCGGTAATTGAAATTACCAATTTGGCATGATCCAGGTAGGTTAGTGCGACGACGCCGGCTAGCGAAAACTCCTTCGATTCTTTCTCGATGGTTTTACTGAGTTCTGAGAAGTAGTATTTCAGCTGGACAAGCTGCGAACCGTTTGAGTAAACCAGAAGTCCCAATTCGGAAACGAATTCGTGTGCCTCTACGCAGTGTCCCAGGCAGATGTTTGACTCCTGGATGAGAAGATTTTCCGGTTCAACGGAAATGCTGCAAACGTTCAGTACATTATTGTCCAACAGTGTGCTGAAGCAGCTCGTACAGGAAGCATAGTTAAAATCCCTAATCTTCACTGGGAAAAGTTTAACCGCTACGACTTCGTAGCTTTCACCGTCAAGCTTAATCCAATACAGTCCGTTATCAAGCGTAAACAGTATCAGTTCCGTCCCTTCAGCCAAATCCTTGCAATTAAGCAATCGTTGAAACAACTTCAAGCTTTCCGCTCGCACCAACACCGTCCCGATCGTACAACTTTGCTGCTTCCGGCTGATTGGAAATCCGCTCTTTTCCCACGACAAATCGAACGTCCTCGTACTCGACCCAATCCGGGGACCCGACACATCGTCAACCACCTCCAACTGTAGCCTGTCCTCTTCCAGCAGTCGCATCAGAGCAAGTTTCGTTCCACCTTCCACCGCGCAGATCGCCCGAACTCCGGATGTTCCCTCAAGCGTTCGACACTCGCGCGACGATGGAAACACCACCAACTCCCCACTTTCCTTCAGACCGACGGTATGATCCACAAGCGCAACGATCTGCACCAAGCTCGCGTCCGCCAGCTTAATGTTGGTCACATTGTGCGGACTGCCGCAGGAACGGATATTTTCCGTTAGGTTCTTCACCACCAGCGTGTAGACATCGCGATCGCCCGGAACGATAAACACGGTTTTGTCATCGTTTCCCACACTGTACAGCGAGCACGGGTAGAACGATCCGCTGGGGAACCGCCAGTTGGTCACTAGCTTCGCGGACATCACTTACGGAATCGAATCACGACAAACGGTCCACTCGAGTTGGGTTTGTTTTGATTTTGACACGCGCGCGCTCACGCTCACCCAAAAGGGAGTTGGACTTTCACTTGGTCGTTTCAATAAGAAAATTTAGGCAATGTTCGTGCAGAACCAGTTTAGTGTGTAGAGCGGTTTTTGTATAAAATCAAAACAAGACAGCATTGGCGAACTCATTCGTGTAAAGTCGTGAAATCGAGAACAAATCAATTCGATATTCGTGAATTATAAAAACACCTCATAATCTGATTGATTTACATTAAAAATATGGCGCGTACAAAGGTGAGAACAACTTAAATTTGTAATGTTTCAAATTCAAACAAGAACACACAAAAATCGGCGCGATTTGCTTGGAGACGTCATTGAACCATGACGTAGGACTACTTCAAAATTAATCAGTTGATTTTGAATTTTCTCGAAAAAATACTTCTAAAACGTCAAAACAAATCTATTACTTTTGTTCTTTCAGGAAGCCTGTATGCTGATTTTGGACGTTGGAAAGGACACCTTGGTCAAAAGTGGCAAGAATGATCTGACGTTCTTCGAAAGGGCCAAAGGATGTGTTACAAAAATCGTCCAACGGAAGGTTTGTAGCACTATTTAGTCAATATTTTAGGTTTGTTAACTACACTGAGCAAAACTTACACAGCTCAACGAAGTGTTCTACACATGATCTGGCCCTGCTGTACAGAGCACTCAAATATCAATCGCAAAACACTTGAAATTTCGGTGATTGGCCATGAAATAATGTCAATAGCCAAACACTTGAATTTTAAATGGTGTTAAAAAATAAAAGTACGTACAAGCGATTTACAGGTTCTCGCTTGCTAGTCGTGCACGCTACCACTGCGCCGGCCGGCCAGTTGAAGACGGGAGAGTTTTTTGTGCTATTAGTTCTTGCTTCGCTTCTAGCCTTCGATGAAAGTCGCGCAAAAATCAATCAGTGAAACACACTAAATTCATGTGGATAATCACGTTGACTTTGAATAGTGCCTGTTTTGGGTAGATCTTAAGATCATTTACAAGTGTTTTGCTCATCACTTTGAATAGTTCAAGACGGTGTGACAAATTCATGAGCAAAACACTTGAAAAGCTTGAGCCACCCGAATTAAAATAACATGTTAAAAAATACCAAAAAGTCAACCGCCCAAACACTTGCATTTGATTGTGTTTTGGATTTATGTTGAAACAAAAACCAATTAGATCTACGATGTGACTTTATTCAATCATTCAAGTGTTTGGGCACTTGAATAAAAAGTGTAACATATTTTCAGTATACTACATATTTATTTGGAGGATACCTGCCAGAAAATCTTAACTCTCCCAATCGGATTTTCAAGTATGAACTCATGAATTGCCTGCTTCTCTAATGAAGTTTCCTCGTCGCTCCATAACCTTAGTGACGTGATGGGAGCAAGGGCGTATATGCGAAGTGTCCCTACAGCCGCTGTAAAATTTCCAGCACTTTGTGTAATGTGTGAAATAAAATTTAAATATAAAAATAGTTTTTTTGCAGTGAATATTGTTTGTTATGTTTCAAGAATTAGTTTAACAATTTAAAAAAAACATATGTACCCAAAACCTTTTTAAAGCTATGATTCCTTCAATTTTTCTTCCAGATATTCAGCAAGCCACACGACGAAGTGGGGTTGGTGCTGATGGGTACAGATGATACGAGCAACCAGCTGAATGTCGAATGCGGCGGGTACGAGCACATTGCCGAGGCGTTCGAGCTGGGACCCTCAAACTGGAAGATGCTACGGATTTTGGAGAGCCGCATCCAACCGTCAAAAGTGAACGCCAACTGGTTCGACGCCCTGCTGGTGGCGACAAACTTTTTGAAGGTTGGCGCTCAGGCCAAGAAATTCGCCACCCTCAAGATCATTCTGATATCGAAGCTTTCCGGCGTGGTTGAACTGGAAGCCGGTGAGCTTGATTCGTTTGTTGATAAACTTACCAACATGCCCTGCGAGCTGAACATAATCAACGACAATGTCGAACACCAGGCGGCCGGGTCGGACGAGCAAGAGGAGGATGGTGTAGGGTTCGACGCGCTTGGAATATTTAGCCAGCGCGGAAATAGAAGTAAGGAACAACGTAAAAATGAGAAATTACTGGCGGATATCGTGTTCAAGTCGAACGGCGCTCTCTGCAACATTGACTCGGCGGAACTGCTGCTGGTCCACTTCGAGCGAAAGGTAACTCGATCAATGCCGTGGAACTGTATGCTGACTATCGGGTCAAAGCTGCAAATCAGCACTTCAACGTATGTACTGATATCTGAAGAGAAAGGGCTGAGCTCGTTCAAGACTGAATGTGTCGATCCGAACGCGGTCGTCAAGTTGAAAACGGACCACTTCAAAAACGACAAGCTGTACGAGCCCGACTTCGAAAACCTCATCAAGGGCTACATGTACGGCAGTACCGTAGTTCCGTACGACAGCCAGATGGACTTTGATTACAAATCCGGCGAGCAGTGTCTTTCCTGTTTGGGATTCACGGCGGCTGGTAACATACTCGAGGAATATCTGTGCGGCACCGGCACGCACGTGGTCGTGGCCAAGAAGGATTGTGCTGCGTCCGAAGCGAAGCTAACTGCGTTGATCAAGGCCATGCTCGAGCTGGATGTGGTGATGATCGCTACCAAAGTATACCGACGGGATACCAAGCCAAAGATTCAAGCACTTTTTCCCACATTCCGCAGACGGTTTCCCTGCCTGACGATGTTGGAGCTGGTTTTCCAAGGTGAGACGGTTGGAAGTTGTGTTTTTTCGGTTTAAAATATATAACTATTTTTTTTTTTTCAGAGGAAGTGGCCCTGCTAAAGTTCCCACCTTTGTTGTCCAACAGACACAAGCCAACCGACGCGCAGTACGAAGCCGTTGAAAAGTTGATCGATGCCATGGACCTGATGGACGGACTGGACGACGAAACGGGTTCGAAGGAGGCGTTCGCTCTCCACAAAACCCTCAATCCAATCCATCAGCACATGTACCGTACGGTGGCCCACCGTGCAATCCACCCGAAAGCACCACTTCCGGCGATGGACGAAGAGCTGCGACAGCTGGTTGACGTCCCACCCAAGATACGAGAGCGATCCAAGGAAGCCCTAGAGGACATCAAGAAATTGTTCCCGCTAAAGGAATTGAAGGTAAACGCTCGGCTCAAGTGGCTTCAAAAAACGGCCAAGATCAACGTCCAACCGGATGGCGATGCGACGGGCAGTAGCTCACAACCGAACGAAGGCTCCGCCGACGAAGAGCTGGACGATCACAGGACCGTGGTTGAGGTGGGCACCGTTACCCCCGCGGAAGACTTTGCCCTACTGCTGAAGCGCGGTGAAAAGTTCGCCACCGTCTGCACCCAAATACAGAACGTCATCTCGGACTTGGTGTTCAAGTCCATGACCACGCAGTACGAAAAAGTCGCCATGGCCATCATGATATTCCGCGAGGAAGCGAAGCTGCTCGGTCCGTACCGGTTCAACGAGTGGATCGGCGAGTTCAAGAAGAGCCTACTGTCGCGCAACAAGCAGGAATTTTGGCAGCGAGTTGTCGTGCAGGAACGGTTCGGCCTCATCGGTGCGGCGGAAAGTGAAATGAGCACGATAACGGCGAACGAGGTGGAGGAGTTTTACGACGTTGGCGTCACGAGTAAGGTCGGGGCTGCGGAAGATAATGCCGATTACGTGGATGCGGACGACCTGTTTGCCAACATGTAACCGACAGCGAGAAAAAGGGGTTGGTCTGTTCCACTAGCTGTTGATGGGTATCGTTTCGATTCACTGAAAAGAAGCACTCTGCTACCAACAACGGCTGTTTACTTTTTGCGGTTTGAATGGTGTGTATTTTAAGAGATAATGCACTTGAGTTAAATGGAATTCAGCGCGTTGTACGCTTGTTTCCACTTTTTGTTATCAGTATTCAAATCACAGAGTTGAAAGCTTTCGGATGTATCCAGCTTATTGAAATAAAGAATTCTTAAAGTAAAAAAATATTTTATTTTACATGATATCGCTCAGATATGCGTTTATTTTTCCTGATGATATTGAAGCATTTAAGTCCGAACCCAAATTCGATCTCGGTACAGGTTACATCTAAGAATTGATAAAGCAAACACTAAAATCTAATTAAAACTAGAATCAAGCGATGACAAGCGAATAACTTGTGACAAAATTAGACAGATTGATCTAATTAAAGGTTCGCAGCTTACACTGCAGCAGTGTTAAAACATAATTCTATTTGATAACACACAGTAAACCACATATGGCAAGCCTAATCGGCTCTAGAATCTTTATAGCAGGAAATTAATAATTGAATTTGTCGAACTGATAATAACCACTATCAACAAAACTCTCTTTCCAAGCGTGCTCCAGCACGTACGTGACTTGCTCGAAGCGTATCTCCGATGCGCACAAAAATAACGTCACGCGACTTCATTTTTTTCTGTTCTACTGATACAACATTTGCCCAAAAACAAGACGCGTTTCGAATTTGCTAGAGCGAAGAACACAAAAAAAATCACACACAATAAAACAAGACCAGCGCAGAGAGATAACAGGTGATAGCAAACGGTTTGTAGTCCTGTACGGCTGGTGATAGGACGACGCTTCAGGAAGCCAGTTGAAGCGGCACTTTCAATCAGTTCAGTGGGAAAAAATTGGCGCAGGTCGATTGAAAAGAAGAAAAGAATAATGCTTTGTGGAATTGGCTAAACGTAAAAAAGTGTGTTTTTTTTTAACATTCAAGTTATTTGTGGGAGTTTTTAGACTGGATTACAAAGATCAGTGTGCCGACTAATTAATTTCATTACCTCCTGAACGTGATGTGCGAAATATAATATAATCTTATCTCGAAGAATGTGGATAATCCCAAAGTGTCTGCTGAACGGTCAAATTCCGCAGTGTGTTCCACGTTGAACAAATAACGCTCAGAAACTCTATATCCAGCTCGCGTGATGCAATACCTGCGGGAACGACTTTCGTTAAACCTCACAGTAAATCAACCTGCAGCCAGTTCCGAAGAAGCACGGGTTCCCGAGCCGCAAGATGATCCACCAGAGCGTCCGGCCAGGAAAGTCCGCGATGTACAAAACTCTCCAACGTACTCGCATTTTTCGGAAGCTTCAGAAAAGGAGGTAACATCCACGTACGCCACTCCCTACCAAAGCCCTGTTGCGTCGGAAAAGTGGTCCGAACACAATCGGTCAAATGTTCCAGCTCATCAACTGGTTGTGCAACTCCAGAACCCTAGCCCATCGCGACCAGTCTACGTTATAGACCACGGTCAGTTCGGCGGTTATCACCATCCAGCTCCCGTCCAAGGAGGATACGCGAATCACGCTTACACGACTGATGGCGGAACGCCAAACTCCACTATCCAAGCATATCCCAAACAAACGCAACCGCCACCGTGAGTACAGGTTCAAATGTCAAAACGTGTTCAAATAATTTACACTGAACAATTGCAGCGTCGTTCGTGAACAGTATTGGACCTGGTCCTGCAAGTGCCGACATTACACCAGCCGGGAAAAGGTTCTTTTACTGGTTATATGCTTCCTATTATTAGTCATCGGTGGCCTGTCGGCTTACGTGGCCATCATCTCCGACAACGGCAACCCACTGCAAGGTGAGTAAAAGTTTCACCATAACCGGATATCGTACTTATCTCGGCAGCAGTAATGCCAACTGGTTAGAACAGATCGATATCGCGTGACTCATCCGTGTCAAGGCGGATTTTCTGTTATCTATCTCGCTGGAAATCAATGTGTATGGCTTTTGCATGTGACAGCACGACAAGATCGCGCGCTATTGTCCTGCTGCCGCTCGCTGTCTGGGCAAATCCGCAATCAAACAAGATTTGCGCACGATAGCAGAGATAGCAGCACACCTGGGAAAGTCGCCGGAGTTCAATTGGAACTGCACTCGAGATAGCGAAAGCCCACACCTGGCACAATGTTTTTGTTTAGATTTTTGTTTAAATTTAAATCAAATGATTATCTTTTGCTTGCTTTAGGCGGACTGCTAACACCTGGAGGACTGACCCAGATGACGATACACTGAGCATCCCTGGAATTGCTTCATCAACAGTAAATGAACTTGTATATTTTATCAAATATACAATTGTAAAAAGGTGTTAGAATATTTTTATTTACTATTACAAATAGACAAATAAATCAATCCATATGGTCAGATGTTCCTTCCACTTCATGGAGTGAGATTTAATGATAATAGCAATAAATATTTACAGCTTGGTTACAACAAAAATAATATTTTTAAGTTTCTTCAAAATGTATCCGCAAAACATTTTTAAGACATTAAAGCGATTAAATGTGTTTAAGATGTGAGTGTATGTGTTGAATAAACATTATCCTGAGTAAATGTTTCGAAAAACCTGACCAATCTTATGCACCAGTTTCCAGATGATCACGCAGTGCCCTTACACCTACATCAAACCCATGCTCTGAGTCAGTACGAGCAACACGCTAGAACACACTTTGAGTGTTCGTGCCAGGCATTCACACCTTTACCGGTTATTTTAACTCGTTCCGGGGGCAGTACATTGATTGTTTTGGGTTTGATGTAAGTTGCCGGGACCGTGGTGTAGTCGGCCTGGGTTTGATCCCAGAAGGTCCCGGTGGCAAATTTTGAGACGAGTTTGTATGATCACGCCTTCCGTCGGACAGGGAAGTAAATGTTGGCCCCGGACAATTGCTTTGCAATTGCTTCAACAATCAAACCTTCGGACACTAGGTGACTAGGAATCTCGAAATCGAGAACGCCAAGGCAATGCTGTAGAGCAAATACCATCTACAATCACAAATTACTTCCCTTTCCAACAGGCGCGTCCCTTTCTTTTAGACGTATTCACTCTGATCATCGCTGGTCAAAGGTTTACGAGCCGTTTCCACAAGCCACCAGCTGGTTCACATCGGTCATCATGATGACGAAACCAAGCCAACGTGGAGGTAAGAAAATAGGACACTCGAAGGGAAACAGAGCTTTACTATCCTAATCAAGAATGATCGAACAGTACTACAGACTAAACAGACTAGACTACAGACGTAGTCAGTAATGCTCCTTCCAGGGTTGTTCCTCGGCTTGGCCTGCTTCGAAAAAAAAACTGGTAACATGTTCTCACTAAATAATATGAAGGTGACTTAAAGATATGCTCAATTTCAGCCTATTGCAATTTATGTCAAACCTTTGGATAATCAAACTTCGGAAAATAATTATTGATCTTTTGATAATAAAGCCTTCGGAAATCTAGTCTGGACCGAGGATTTTCCAGTTTAATTCACTTCTTCTAAATTGGATTTACTGCGGTGTATAGTTAATTTAACAGAAATTTCTTGCCAACTGCATACACTACACTCAATCTGTGTTTGTTTGTTTTGATAGTGTACGTGAGCGCCGTGTAAAAAGTGACTGTTCGTCACTTTTTAGTTTAAATTGGATCAACCAACGGGGTACAACCTAAAAAAGTGTCAAACGAAAAAGTGACCAACCACCGGGGGTTGCGTTTATTGTGTTTCATATGTTTATAGGATCTTTACAAAAAAAATCTTGATATTTATTTTTGTCATTTGCGGATAAATATTTGTCAGTCAAACGTAGTTCTACGCCAACTTCCAAAATCACACGTGTGTGTTTGTGTGTCAGAATGTCTCTTCAAAAAGATGTCCTTGAAGTAAAATGGCCCGATTATTGCGAACACCCCAGCATCCCGCCAAATTTGAGCATAATTAGACCGATGTTGCCTGGAAATTTCGAAACATTCGTTAATCTGCTCTCGATCTGATAAGTGCGTCGCAAATAATCGCGTTCGGATTCAAATTTAAGACGTAATTAACAGAAAAACGTGCCATGGCACCACGCCGTAAACGTGCTGCTGCAAAGACCTCGGAGGTAAGATTCTAACAACAAATTCTGAAATGTTTACTGAATTTTAACTGAAATTAATTCTGGCAGGCTGCCCCGGCCAAAAAGGTCGCCAAGAAAGCCAGCCCCCCTCCGAAGGAGGAACAACCGGAACCAGTGGCTGCCACGGAGGAAGCAGGGGCAACCATCTTCATCGAACACTGCAAGTCATGATCCGTGTTCAAGCGCAAGGCGGCCCAGATCCACTCGGAACTGGGTGCCCTTGCGCCGAAACAGTCGTTCAACCTGGTGCTGAACGAGGACGGAAAGCCCCGCCGTGGGGCTTTCGAGATATCCGTGGCCAAGGCGGGCGAGTCGGAGAAGGTGCTCGTCTGGTCCGGACTGCCAAAGGGTCCGCCGCGGAAGGACAAGTTCCCCGAGGCTGAGGCCATCTTGGCGGATGTGTTGAAGGCGTTGAAGTAGGAGTGATTTGTTTGTTTTGAGATAGTGTGTAGGTTGAATTGGGCTGCGAAGGGCTTTTGATTGCTGTTGAAGGGGTGTACTCCATTTGGCATAATGGACATTTGGCATAACGGGTTTTCAAGATGGACGTTTGGCATAATGGACGATTGGCATAATTGGTCCAAGACATCAGGGACATTTGGCATAATGGACATTTGGCATAATGGACGTTTGGCATAATTCGTTCAAAAAACATCAAGGACGTTTGGCATAATTGACGTTTGGCATGATTATTACTAGCTTATTTTTTTGTTAATTATTTGTCATTTTCACGAATGAAAATGTATATTTTTTACCTTTTTTATATTACTTTAAGAGATTATCATTTTTTTCTATAAAAAATTAGGTATCTCTATATATTTTCCCAATAGTAAATTCTTTCCATTTTGAATAATTCACAATAAATCTTTTCAATGAAATTTTGATATTTTTATTAAATAATTAACATATCTCTTGTTAGCTTAAAATTTTCCCCCTTTCAATATAATTAGGAGTAATTTTTTAAATGAAATTTTCCCTTCTTTTATATGAAATTCATGATGAGAAAAACCTCTTCAAATCTTCGACAATTGAGCTTTTATAATGGAATTTTCCCTTCTTTTGATTAAAATTTTACTTGAAGAAGGAAATTTCTAAATAAATTCACATTTTTCCCTTCTTTTTCGAATTTAATCTAAAGAAACCCCAGAACTGGGCAGCACTCATCCGACACGAGACTAGCGGAAAGATTCACTGACACAGAGAACACAGTTCTACATGACCGAGAGAATTATGCCCTCGAGTCCATTTTCAAGAAAAAGTTCATCCTTCAAAACGAAAAGTGTTCTCTACGGGAACTGAACCAGAGACTAATAATAGACTAACTCAATGACTAAACTGCCTTGGCCACAGCAGCTTGGTGACACAAGAGTAGTCAGATTTCGATGTATGACTCTTGTTGCAGATTTACTGTTTCAATTAATTAATTAAATTAATTGTTTTGCAGGTGTGAGTTGGTACCATTATTCTATCGAGTTTAGCATTGAGCTCTCTATAAATTTTGATGGAATTATACTCTCGATCCTGTATTTTGGGTGAATGGATGTCGATGTTGCTTTTCTTTAAATATTTTGCAATTAAGTTTTTTTATTCAATTTTCCCATAATTTTTTATATTTAACTTGAAGAAGGGAAATTCTCTTATAGATGTTGTCTTTAAACATTTATATAATTTCTGCACATTTTTTCTCTGTTGGTTTAATTTTTGCAATAAAGTTGTTTATGGAATTTTCCCTTCTTTTATTTATTCAATACTTATCTTAAAGAAGGGACAACTGCCTAAAAAAAATGCTGATTAAATGTTATTTTTAAGAGAGGTAGGTGAAAAACATAAAAATATTGCGATAGTCAAACATTTTAAGAGTGTCAAAATGTGAATCTTTAAATTTACTTTTCCTTCCATAAGTTGAATTTTATATAAATAAATATAAATTTTATAAAAAAATTCATAATCGAAGTTTATTGTCAAATATTCGAAAAGTATTGTTTTTAGAGATTTTCCCTTCTAAAAGTTGAATTTAAAATAAAAGAAGGGAAAATTTCATAACTCATTTGTCAAATATTTTAAAAAAGAAAAAATGTACATCCCTTATTAAGGATGAATATTAAAGAAGAAAAAATTGCATAAAAACAATGATTGCAAAATTTTGAAAAAAAAAACAAACTGCACATTTTTTGAGAGATTTTACTTTACTTTAGCTTTAAAATAAAAGAAGAGCAAATTGCTTTAAAAAATTTAAATGCATTTCGTTAAATAAGAGCAAAATGTACATACATTCTTTAGGTTGAATTTGAAAAAGAAGGGGAAAGGGTAAACAGTATAAATTTTTTATTGCTAAATTTCAAAGACTGGCAAAACTTACATCACTTTGTTAGGTTGAATTTAAAATAAAAGAAGGAATAATTGAATACAAAAAATTAGCTGCAAAATATTTCAAATGAAGACAAATCTCAATATTATATATTTATGAAAAAAATGCATTTTATATTTATGAAAAATTGCATTTTAAAGATTTATTAAGAAAAAAAAGGAAAAAAAAATTACATCTATTGGGAGAAAATGACAAAGATACTAGATTTCTTGAAAACAAAAATCATTTTTAAAGTTAAGTTATCTGCTTAGAAAAAAGAAAAAAAAACCTATAAATTATTATTCTTTAAAAAAAATAAATACTTATTGAACAAAAAAAAGCTAGCAAAAATTATGCCAAACGTCCATTATGCCAAACGTCCTTGATGGGTTTTGAACGAATTATGCCAAACGTCCATTATGCCAAATGTCCATTATGCCAAACGTCCCTGATGTCTTGGACCAATTATGCCAAACGTCCATTATGCCAAACGTCCATCTTGAAAACCCGTTATGCCAAATGTCCATTATGCCAAATGGGGTACACCCTGTTGAAGCTTTGCTGTATGAAGATATCGAGGCAAACCCGCGAGGGACCTTGAATCGGAAGTTTGCAGACTACCTCAGTGGTGAAGGGAGTTTCGGAGCTGAATTCAACTGGACTGTCTAACCGATTTGTGTTCTAATAAACTCAGGATGTTCCATGTTCTAATACGCAGCTAGTTTCATTTGCACAAACAGAGAACGCACTGACCTGCTTACCGCAGCACGTAGTCCTTGGGATAGTCCATGATCTTGGGGAAGTTCTTGACCAGCTCCGGGTCCAGTTGGTCTAACCGTTTCGGGACGCGCCTTGGTTGGCGGATCTGGTTCGATACATTTTCCAGGATTTCCTTGGGGACATTGTCGTCCTTGAAGAGGTGCAACCGCTGCATTGTGTAGCGCCGTTGAAGGTTACCGTGCATTGACCGGTAGACGGCTTTCTTCATGATCATGGTGGGATCCTTCTCGTGCAGCTCCCAGGCCAACGTCCAGCTAGCTCCACCGGCATAACCCGTGTGGTGAAAGTAGGCGCGCTTCTTCCACTCGTCACCAGGCAGGGCAATCTCGGCAGTGTTGATGACCACCACATGGTCTCCGCAGTCATCTACGGGGAGGAATGCGATTTAGGATACGTCTCTATTCCGGCTGAAGATTGAACTCAACTTACTCATCGGGTGGTAGATCGGCTTGTGCAGCCCCATCAGGTGCTTCCGGATCAGCGAGGCCGACTCGAACGGATTCTGCCAGGCACAGTCGTAGATGTGCCATGCCCGCGCAAAGGTGGCCCATTGCTGGAAGTGGGAATGTTTATGTAATCACATCCATGTAAAGTTTATTGGCGTTGGATTGTTTCGCAGTAATCTTACCTGAACACGTTGAGTTACGGACATCCTTCAAAGTTACAGATTTCCGTTTATTACAATTTTTAAGTAAAAGAACGGCGAAAATTGCTACAATCGAATCCGGATCGATCGTGAAAATCAAAACAAGAAGTCGATTCTTTTTTTTTTTTTTTCCTTTGGGCTGACAGGCTAAGACCGCGGTTGGTCCATCTCGCCAAGAAGTCGATTCTCGCGACCGGTCGCGTGTTTTTGTTGTTGACAGCAGCTGCTGTCAAAATTTGCTTTTGATGTTTTGGTCTCGCTGTCTACTTGGTCGTTTATTTCACAAGCACGAAGATTTGAAACGGTTTGAAACGATTGTCATATCGTGCGAGGGGGTTGGGTGTTGGGTGGGGTGGGAGCAAACCGGCACACTTGTTTGACTTGCTTCAGCTCAGTCATTGTTTTCGTGAGTGGCTTCGAGGTTGGATGTGAATCGGCGAAGCCATTTTCCCAGTTTTGTGCATTTTTAGCAGTAATTAGCTTGCTTTTTGTTCCATTTAGTGCTTGAAAGTGTTGATTAGAATTTGAATTTGTGGTATGTGTTGAAAAAAACTCCTAACTATCGATTTAATGACATCATTTTGGGTTGCAAATTTTTAACCAATTTTGCATCACTTGCTGCCCACTTAATTGCAGTTACCGTGATGTGGGGTATAATTATCCCCAATATTTTTTTTTAATATTTGGCTATGCAGTCGAAATATTTTTCAAAGTTTATGACATGTCCCTGGACTCTGGACGGCAAAAATAAAAATAAAGTTAATAAGTAAACTTGTGAGTCTCCTTGAAAACCATAATTTTGGACAACCAGGATGAAAAGACTACAGAGCAAATTTGCTGATTCGAATGGACCTGCGTTCGAATTAGCGAATCTGAAAAAAAAGCTTGAAACTACATGCTCGGAAATTGTCGAATAATCGGGGTTAACATGTCTGTATCAGTTTGGTTTCAATCTTCGCTTACTTTTTTAACTGGTTCTATGTTCATAGGAAACCCATGGCGCATTTTTTGGTTTGAAAAAGTCTAAAATAATCGGACATTCGAAGAGCGATATTTGAATTAACGAATCCGATGTGTATCAATAATAATTACAGTCCAGACTTGATAATCCGAATTTCGATTTAAAATTTTTCAAATATCAAATATTCTTAAACATTTTTTTTGTGTTTTATTTTTATTTTTTCATAAAATTTGAGCAACAAAACGTTTCTAAAACCACAAATATGCAAAATCTGACCTTAAAAATATCTGGGGTTTTTGTATGGTCCAATAAACCAAACTTTTTTGGGTGTTTTTGTCGGAGTCGGTGGTGTAGGGTTAGTACCAGTCAACCTCATCCGTAAGACGAGAATTTTGTTTTTGAACTCGCAATGCAAAAGGCGAATCAATGAGTGAAAAAGTCCTTGAAGTAAAAAGAGGTTCAAGCCTTCAGACTCTTAGGTTTCTTTTCTTTTTTTTTTCTTTTTTCAAAGAACTTCTAAATTTTAATGAAAATAGAAGTCAAATCAACTAAAAATCATCCTAAACGCATTTTTCTGCACTGATAATCATATTTAGCATGTTTGGGCTGGAATAAAAATATTTTGATTTTTTTGCAATTTCTATGTACAGTACCGCACCAGTTGTGTTGGTCCGAGCCGGGATTTGAACGCTGATCTACCGCTTACGAAACGGAAGCGTTTCCTCATAAAAAATGTTAGGTACTTTGATTTTTCACTCTTCAATTTATTTATTCCAGTATTTTTTTTTTGTTCTACTCTTAGAGTCTAAGATATTTTTTCATACAAATAATTCTCTCACTGCACACAGTGATAAGACAAACAGATTAAAACTCAATCACTCAATGATAGGGGAGCCCCGGGCCAATATCGCCCCTTTAATTGTTTGATACGCGCTCGTTATCTGCTCCGCGGTTAACGAAAGTATGCGGTTGTAACCGTCCACCCCAACCATTCATTCAGTTCGCCATCCTCCTGCGATTAGTTAACACAAGTATCTTTTTACTCTCTGTAGGAGAAGCTGCACCACGATGCGTTTAAGCCCGATTGATCCCAGTTCGTACTCGAACGCCCGTAAGTGTTCACAAGCCTGCTGAAATAGCTCCTTTACGTTAATCGGTTGCTAACTTGGTTGTTTGTTACGCATTCCACAGACGAGCTCATCATTCGTCACGTGGACCTGGACTGGACGGTCAACTTCGAGAAAACTACGATTTCGGGTTCGGCCACGCTGTACTTCAAGACGCTGAAGGATGATGTTGAGGAAATTGTGAGGAGGTTCACTTTCAATTGCGTCGATATTTCTAACGGTACAATTTTTCAGTTCCTGGACGCCAGCGAGCTCAGCATCGCGTCTATGGCCATCAAGGGTTCTGCGGGGGAGATTCCGCTCAACTGGGACGTCGGTGGCCACGTGGACAACATCGGTTCCAAGCTGACCGTCTATCTGCCGACGAAGACGTCCGGCGAGTTTGTCGTGGTGATTGAGTACGAAACGGACCCGAAGGCGAGCGCCCTGCAGTGGCTGACGGCGGCCCAGACCTGTGGCAAGCAGCATCCGTACCTGTTTAGCCAGTGTCAGGCGATTCACGCGAGGTCGATCGTCCCGTGCCAGGACACGCCGGCGGTCAAGTTTACGTACAATGCAACAGTTAGTTTCAATGTTGTTGGTTTGGTGCCTGGTTATTCTAAGTTCTGACTTTGTTTCAGCTGCGCCACCCTGTCGGCGTGACCGGACTGATGAGTGCCGTTAGGAAACGATCCGAAGCTGGTGTTTCCTACTTTGAGCAGAAGACTCCGATCCCTAGCTATTTGCTGGCCATCGTTGTTGGAGCGCTTGTCGAGAGAAAAATTGGACCGATGTAAGTGAGTTCGAATGATCATCAAGAATAGTTTAATAATTTTAATTTGTTGTTACAGTTCAAGCGTTTGGGCCGAGCAGGAGCAAATCGACGAGTCGGCAGAGGAATTTTCCCAAACGGCGGACTTCCTCGCCAAGGCGGAGGAGATTTGCGGTCCGTACGTCTGGGGTCGGTACGATCTGCTGGTGATGCCACCAAGCTTCCCCTTCGGCGGAATGGAGAATCCCTGCCTGACCTTCGTCACGCCCACCCTGCTGGCCGGAGACAAATCGCTGGCGACGGTCGTAGCACATGAAATTGCCCACAGCTGGACGGGGAACTTGGTTACGAACCGAAACTTTGAACACTTTTGGCTCAACGAAGGCTTCACCGTGTTTGTCGAGGGTAAGATCGTTGGTCGACTTTCGGGGAACGCCTCGCGGGACTTTCACGCACTGCACGGCCTCAGCGAGCTGACCGATTGCATCAAGACCCAACTTGCCTCGACGCCGGAGCTTACCAAGCTTGTGGTGGACCTGTCCGAGTGCAGCCCGGACGATGCATTTTCAACGGTTCCCTACATCAAGGGATCGACATTCCTGCGCTATCTGGAGGATTTGCTCGGAGGACCGGAAAAGTTTGAACCATTCTTCCGTGCCTACCTGAACAAGTTCAAGTTCCAGTCGGTGCTGACGAACGACTTCAAGAAGGAGCTGTACGATTGGTTCCGTCAGGATCCAAAGAACGAAGTGTTTCTCGAGCGCATCGACTGGGATCTCTGGCTGTTCGGCGAAGGTTTGCCACCGGTAATCCCCACCTATGACCGCTCGTTGCTAGATTCTTGCCAGAAACACGCCAGCCTGTGGGCTGACAACGACCTCGACACCATCAAGTCGTCCCCAACTCTATCCGAATCGCTGACTTCCATTCAAATCATCGAATTCCTGGCCCAACTCCTGGAGAAAAAGCAGATCAAGGACCTCACCCCGGAGAAGATCGCCCTGCTGGATCAAACGTACCACATTCACGCCACCAAGAACGCCGAAATCCGGTTCCGCTTCGTGCGCCTTTACATCCGAGCCCGCATGATGGACAAGATGGACGAAATCCTGGCCTTCCTGAACAGCAACTTCCGCATGAAGTTTGTCCGTCCAATCTACAAGGAGCTCGCCTGCTGGCCCGAAGCCAAACCCATCGCGGTGGAGAACTACAACAAAGTTAAGGACGAGATGATGTCCGTGTGTGCCTACACCGTGTCCAAGGACTTGGGCATCGACGCCGCGTGCAAGTGAGTGAAAAGTTGATTTGTTTTTTTTTGTACCAAGCTGTTATTTCTTCTCTGAGAATATAAAATCGTACACGCTTTAAACGAGAATCGACTTTCGCGAGAGGTGCGGATTGGTGCGCTGTCCCGGTGACCGCGGAATGTTCATCTGGATGTCGTCGACGCGCTCCTTCGAGCGCCAGTCCAGAAACAGAAGCGTCCCACCGATCGCCAACAGTATCGCGCCGGATATCGTAAGGGGCTGCAAATTTGGTAACAAGATCAGATATCACTGCCCTGAAAAATAAAACGCCAACATTGAAGCGAAACTCACCTCCGGAATGTGGTCAATGGGGACCTTCTTGCCCGTGCACTGGGTCATCATCACGATGGAGACTATCATGAGCAGCAGGAATATTACGTACGCCACCGTTATCTCGGCGATGTGCTGCACTTTGAGGGCGGTTGTCGATTTAATCAGGTCGAGCGCGTACAGAGCGTACGAAAGGAACGCGAGCGCGGCACTCGAGGTCGTCGTGGTGACGTAGGCGATGGCCCTGGAAGGAAGGGAAGGAAACAGGTTGCGTAAATTCTTACTTTTAAAATCTTTTAACTGTAGACCAAAAACAGTCGCTCTTCAATCAACACAGTTCTTGGCGGTCTCTATAGCAAGATTTCTACTCAGATCTAGGCTTTCGTAGGCTTGAATGGGGAGAGCTCCTAAGTAAATTTTTGCCTATTTTCAAGGGTTCTCGAAAGTACTGAACTTGTTAAAAATTAAAACTAAGAACTTATGGTGTGATTAAACCACAATTGGTGTGAGCGCATGTGACGGTGCTCGAGCTGTGGATTTTTGAGTGAAAGAATTAAAAGTTTTAAATATCTCATAATCAAAAATACGAAAATAAAAACAAAACACAAATTTGAAATTTCCGAGGAATAAAATCTAAAATTCTTTAACTAAAAAATTGTGAAATTCTAGAATAGTAAAATTCCAAATTTAAAAAAAACAGTTTTTTAGAGAAAGAGGAATTCGATGCCAACATTTCAAAAAGCATCATGTACACACCATCCTTTTTGAGAAAAACGCATTTGAATGTTAAGCATCCATTTTCAATTCCCATTTTAATATAAAAGCAAAATAAGATGTTCTAATGATAACAAACGATGAAAAACGTTGCTTTTATTGATACTTGATCATCCAAATTCAATAAAACATAATTTCCGTAATTTTATTTGAGAAAAACAAACATAACTTCTTTTAAAATCACCAACGCCTATTTATATATTTATTGATACTTGATCATCCAAATTCAATAAAACATTATTTCCGTAATTTTATTTGAGAAAAACAAACATAACTTCTTTTAAAATCACCAACGTCTATATCACCCTGCTGTCATTGAGGGGGACGCTTTGTTATGATTCGTTTTTCTTCGCCGAATGTACATGATGCTTTTTTCATGATGCGTCACGAGGTTCATGTAGTCTTTTGTTTGACAGGTTGACAGGGCTATATAAACAGGGACTACTGATGGCAGAGATTTTGTTTATGTTACTTTGTTTAAAATCATTATTAAACAGACTTTACAGAAGTAACTTTTGCTCATTTTTGGTGGAGAGGTAGCTTATTAGGAGTTCTTTCAGAATATGCAATAACCCAGAAAAAGTCAAAAAGTACATGATGCCTTTTGAAATGTTACCGTCGAATTATGATGAGAACTTTAAATAATCGAGTACGCATGTTTTATAATTAGTTTTTAAGCCCTAGATCTCTGATTTTTATATTTATGGTTTATTTAATGTTACTTTTATAGATAATTTTTAAATTTTCTTATTTTTTTGGATTTAAATTTAATTTTTAAATATACAGCTTCAGCTTCAGATTTTTTTTTAAATTTTACAGATTTTTTTTGTTTTTACAATAATTTAAAAAATATAAAATTCTAATAACAAGCCATAGCCTAAAAAAATTAATGAAAAGAGTGTTTTAAAATGCATTTTACACTAGTTCAGTTGGTTTGCAATCATTAGTTTTCAAACAATGTATAATTTCAGCGTAAATTTCAGTAAAAAAAAATTGTGGTACAATTTTCTTTATTTTTTCAATTCGTTTTAATTGGTGACCTCAAGATTAGAGGTTGAATGAGCGAGCCGCTCAAAGACCAGGTTCACTAAAAAAGCGAACGAACCATAGAGTAATCTACGTGCGTATGTATTGCGTGTACGTACACGACAATAAAGTGAGGTTAAATTTCTTCAGGCAGCAAAACCAAATGGTGCGCTAGTGTGCGTACGCGAAACGTCCTAAAGCTCTATGGCTTACAAAAAAGAGCCGCGGTTCTTTTTGAAACTCCGGTCTTTTGAAAGAACCGTTAAAAGATGGCATGATTTAAAAACTTCTGTCTATTTTTATATGCAGCAATTCCCCACGAAAACAGCATGAAATAAAAAAAACTAAAGTGCTCGGATCGGGATCAACAATTTTCTGGAGGTTCCCTGGCCGAAATAATTAAATCCATATTTTTTGTTAGGCAATTAGCAATTTTATTGTGCAATTAGGGTGACCTATGCCGTGTTCGAGTGGTCCGAAAAATTGCCGTTTTCGTCGACTTTTGTTTAAAAAAACACTTTTTTTTTCAAAAAATCATAACTCCCCGCCATTTCAACGGATTTTAGCTGTCTTAGACGCAAATGAAAGGTGATAGGTTGGCCTAAAGAAAAAAAGAAAGAAGTTTCAAAAATTCATCCTAACCTATGAAAAGCTCGTATCAAACTTTAAAATGCCGTTTTGACGGCGTCTGAACCAAAGAGCCTAAATATGTCTGCAAATATTTTTATCGGATTCCTCGGACAATATTACCAGGGTTAGTGAAATTTCGCGATTTCGCGGACAGCGTGAAATCCGCGAAATTTGGCATTGTCCGCGAAATCCCGTGAAATTTTATGTTTGTGTGAAAATGTAACAATTTTTCATAAAATAACTTATCAAACTCAAAAAGGAATAAAAATTATGGTATGAACTACTGTAGAATTAAGCGAGTGAACATCCTGGTTTAATTACTAATATGGGGTTAATGATTTTTTACGGTTTCGTAGACGACGTGAAATTCGGTTTCGTAGACAGCGTGAAAGGCAAAAAAATAAAAAATATAAATATTGAAATAACAAGCCATAGTTTCAACTTTTGCATTGAAATAGTAGTTTATGCAACAAGTTGCAAAAAGAGGATTTTTTCAGCACGAGTCGAACATTTATCCAACGAGGTTCACCGAGTTGGATAAATACGAAGAGTGCTGAAAAAATCAAGTTTTGCAACGAGTTCCATACAACATTTTTTGCAAATCCGAAAAACACCAATTGAGTGAAATTTTAAGTCTAATTTTCATGTATTTTGTCAATAAATCGTTTAAATCAAAAAAATGTTGAAAAGAGTTACTTTTCGAAATAAGTGCTGAAAAGTTCAACTTTTCAGCACCCATTTCAGTGCTGAAAAGTAGAACTTTTCAGCATTTATTTTGAAAAGTGTTGCTATTCGATTCTGTTATTTTTGGTACAGAAAAGTAGGCTATTTCGTCGTTCAAGAATGACAGGAAAAGTAAGTAGTTTCACGACGGAATTGCAAAAAAGTGTTTTAAAATGCATTTTAGACTAGTTCAGTAGTTTTGCAATCATTAGTTTTCAAAAAATGTAAGATTTGACGAAAATAAAAATTTTAGCAGAAAAAAAAACATTTTGCGATAACAAACATCGAAAATTATCAAAAATTCGAAAGGTTTTTAAATCAACCCAAACATTCTTAAAATGATCCCAAACATTCTTAAAATGATCCCAAACATTCTAAAAATGGAATGAAAAACGCAGGGGAATGAATTTTAAATTTATTTCAGCTGATCCATTGAAATTTTTAAGTTTTTCGAAATAATATTTTTTGTCCCCTGATTTTTCGGGCCATCTTCGAAGGGAGGGGGAGGGAGGAGGGACAAAAACTTTTAGTAAAATTTGTACCAGCCTAACAACTAATAAATATTTCTCCAAAAAGAAAAGAAATTTTATTAGTTTTCAATTAAAAAGCTTGATTATATATGTGTGTCAAGTTTATATGAACCATTTGAAGAAATGAGATTTTTGAGTTTTTCAAAAACTATCAATATTTAGTAATATTTTCATTCGATGTATTAAAAATTTTAGTGCTATTTTATTTGAAATGCAAAGTTTTGAAATAAATTAAAAGAATCAAGCTTTGTTTTATTCAAAATAAAATTAAGAGTATTTTTTATCTTTGGAATCATATTTTAAAAATATAACAAATTTTTTTTGGGCCTGTTAAATTTTAACAATATTTGTTTATTTGGGTGGATTGCCGTGAAAGTTAAAAAATTCTACTTTTTTGTTTTCTCTTCTCATTTAGAATATAAATTTCGATTTTGTTAAAAATTACATTATTTTTGCAAAATGTTTATAAATTTATTTTTTGAAAAATGAGCTAAAACCCTTAAAAAATATGTTTTATGGGCTAAATGACTCAGAAAATTCAATTTATTTTACTCATTTTGACTGGACAAATCTAGCTATGATATGAAATTCAATAAAATGTAAAATGATATAACAGAAGCAAATTAGCGAAAACATTTGAGCTTTGTTAGTCAAATATTAAAAGAGCAGTTCAGTAAATGAGAATACGCGTGCTCTACATTTTGTTTCAAAATAAATTTAGAGCCCATCCAATAACCAAGAAGATTTTTTTTTTGAAAATTGGAAGAATTTTTTACATAATAATACATAATGAAGCATAAAAAGTAGTTTCTGTGGTTTAAACATAGGATTTTCAGAGTTATTTTAACATTTTTCAAGTTCCGCGAAATTTGCGTGAAATTTGGTGTTTTGAAATTGAGGTGTCCGTGAAATTTGCAATTTTCGAGCGTGAAAAATCACTAAGCCTAAATATTACATAACACAAGGAAAAATGGGAAAAAAGTTCAATAACAGGATTCTGAGATATGATTTTTTGAAAATAAAATCCGTGTTTTTAGACGCACCGCGCTCAAAAAAGTGATAATATCAACTTTTTCACTAAAACTGCGATAACTTCAAAATTTCTTCGTTGACCTATACATGTTTGGGTACCAACATTTTTGTGATTAAAAGACGCAACGCAAGACGCAATGTTGTACCCAGCGCCGTACCTAGGGGTTGGCGCAGTTGGCGACCGCCAAGGGCGCCAGTCCTTGGGGGGCGCCGAAAACGATGATTGTATAAATTTGTCATGTTATTATAAAATCCTAGAAAGGTATTCAGAACAAAAGGGGCGCCAAATTTTAAAGTAGGACTACAAAATAACTCGATAATCTTGGTCGGAATATTACAAATATTACTTATAACACTTGGGGCGCCAAAATCAACTATTTCAATAATTGTACCAGAATTAAATTTATAATTAAATTCTCTCAACTCATTTATCAAAGGGGGCGCTCAGGTGGCAAAAATTTCAGGGTTTTATAACAATTCTTTGAAATAGCAAGAGATTTTATATTTCAACTACAGTATATAAAATTCAATTTAAATTTCACCATTTTTTCCAGCATCAGAAACCATCAAGCTTTTTTATGCTTGGAAGTATTTTTTTTATATAAACAGCTATTTAATTGAAATTTACACATTTCTATTGAAAATCTGAAATAAAAAGAATAAGATATTTCAAGTTTAAAGAAAATGGCATTTGAGATATTTTTATCGTTTTAAATGCAAACTTGTGCGTTGAGATTGGCCTACGTTTTCGAAATACTGAAGTGTTTAAATTGAATATTTCTAACACAAAAAATGCTTTGACTTTTGTTAAATTTCTAGCTAAATATTTTTTTTCCAACATAAAAATGTTGGTTTTTTAAGAGCACATAAATTGCTCTAAATATATTATATTCTGCTGCTTGTATTCAATTGCTTGTAGCAAGAGTGAAAAAGTAAAATTTGGGTGTCTTCGACAAAGTTGCATAGATTGGCATGCCCACCAACTTTTAAATCGTAAAAGTAAAATATTATACAATTTCTTTTATAATTTTGATTTGCAGAAACACCATTATCGCGGACCCATTAGAATTTAAACCAAAGCAAAATTCCAACTCCAAAAACAGCAATATTTTTTGGGAAAACACAAAGTTCCACTTAATTTTGCTTCTAGGGTCAATTATTTTGAAGAATGTTAGTAACATTTTCCTTGAAAATTTTTGTTTTGTTATGTTTTAATGGAATGGATAAAGTTGCTTATCTTTCACATGCATTTTTTTTTATTTCATGGATTCCATGTGTTGGGCTATCCAGTGTAATTTCGCCTAAATTTTCACATTTACACAAACGGTTCTAAAAGCTTTGTGTGTAGAGGGTGACTATTCTCGAGATTTTCAATTTCCCGGGAATCGAGAGTTGAATTTGGAAATTTCCCGGGAATTCCCGGGACCTGGTAGTGTTTATAACTATGCCAATAGTGCCAGTAATGTATAAAGAAAAGTTATAAATGTGTTTCTTTTCAATGAATTCAGTTACGATTTATTCATGCTTATTTAATGAAACGTTAATTAGTAGCCTCATTATTTTTGGGAACTATGATCTACTTCTTGATTTTTTTCTGAATCTGCAATACAACTTGTTGTATGAACTTGTTATTAGATTTTTGTGAAATAACAAAATAGCTAATATATAATTTCCCAGTATCGGGATTTTTACAATATAATAAATAGCGACTCAAAACAACAATTTTAATATTTTTTTTTCTTTTTTAAAACTGTAAATATGCATTGAAGAAATAGTGATCCGGAAAACCCGAATGTTCACATTTGGCGGACTTTACAAAGATTTCCAGAGTTTTTTTTTCTAAGATATAATTTAATATTGAGGTTTAAGCGAAACACAAAATTACTCCATGACATCAAAAAAGGAAATTACCTTGATACAGCGAAATTAAAATAATAAGAATAAAAAAAATGGATTATAAGAATTGCTATGCTTGAAAGAGGATATGAAAATTATACTCTTAGAAATAATAAACAAAAATATAAAAAAAATTAGACTTTCTTCTTGTGGCTAACTGCTAAGTATGCTTTAAGGTTAATTTTGGGGTCCACATTATTTTAAGTTTTCCCAATTATAGTTATTGGAATTTTTAATAAGTTAAAATTTACACTTTCTGAATTAGAAGATAAGAGAAGCATTGGTTCATTCGAACTTGAACATCTTACATTGAACACCCAATGTTCTGAACAATTTCGAATTTTCAAATTTTTTTTTTTATTTGTTTTTATAATTTTGCTTCGACCAAATTTCCCGGGAATCGAGAGGTCCAAAAATGGTCGATTTCCCGGGAATTCCCGCTCGTCACCCTCTATTTGAGTGTAATGGTTTTTATACAAAATTTTAAGAAACTTTAGATGTCGAAAAATAAACACAAAAAATTTCAATGTGTTAAAAAGGTAAAAACTAATTGCCTTTGTTTGAAGCTATGAATTTTCAAAAAACAAATTTTAGGAATTTTATATCAATCAAAAAACACAGTCACAGAGAAGAGAAATATTGTTTTCAAAAATAAATTGAAAAAAAAAAATAGTTTCAAAAGGAATCCATCCAAAAAAAAGTTTGAAAAGGAGTCCATTTTCTAATCAGTTAAACTATTTTTTCAGGAATGCAGGAAAATGCTGATACAATGAAATTTAAGCTAGGTCAGATCAAATTCTGTTTAAAGTGATAAAACAACACTCTGCTATTTTCAGTCAACATTAATCCTAAAGCACCTTTTCGTTACAACCTATCTGTATTGGAAAGATATAAATCGATTGAAATGGTTTAAAAATAATAAAACATTAATTTGAATATTCTTCAAAGAATTAAATTGTGGTTGGATTTTTTAGCTGTTATATTTATTCAATCAATTACCATTATATTATTAAAAATCTTTGAAGCAATCGCTGAAAATTTAAGTAAACATATCAAAATGATAAAAACCTTGGAGGGGCGCCAAATTGATGCTTCGCCAAGGGCGCCGTAGACCCTAGGTACGGCTCTGGTTGTACCTGATCTTAAATCAAAGTATTACCCGATATAAATTTGAGCATTTCAAATTGCTTAACTTGGAAAATTTAACCAAAATATAGAAAATAACCTGCAATATTTAAAAAAAAAAAAAGTTCAAGATGGTATGTCAGAGACATAACCGAAAGACATAGGACCAAACAATTTGAATGTGTTTTTGGATTGCTAGTGAAATCTGAAATAAGATTATTTTATTTTGTTTCATAGATTTGTCGGCAAAATTGTCATAAATGTTCTCCCAAGGTGAACCTTCTATGAGGGCACTGGCCACTCCAGGTTGTGGCCACTACTGTCGAAATGGCCATTATTATGTTCAGTATAAAAAACCATGAATTTTGATACCCATATTGCCACAAACTCGTATGTTTCTGTAAATGTCCCCCCAGGCCCCGGGGGAACCTTCTTTGAGGGCACCGGCCACTCCAGGGTGTGGCCACTACTGTCGAAATGGCCATTATTATGTTCAGTATAAAAAACCATGAATTTTGATACCCATATTGCCACAACTCGTATGTTTCTGTAAATGTCCCCCCAGGCCCCGGGGGAACCTTCTTTGAGGGCACCGGCCACTCCAGGTTGTGGCCACTACTGTCGAAATGGCCATTATTATGTTCAGTATAAAAAACCATGAATTTTGATACCCATATTGCCACAACTCGTATGTTTCTGTAAATGTCCCCCCAGGCCCCGGGGGAACCTTCTTTGAGGGCACCGGCCACTCCAGGTTGTGGCCACTACTGTCAAAATGGCCATTATTATGTTCAGTATCAAAAACCATGAATTTTGATACCCATATTGCCACCA
Source organism: Culex pipiens pallens (assembly GCF_016801865.2). Lineage (NCBI taxonomy): Eukaryota > Metazoa > Arthropoda > Insecta > Diptera > Culicidae > Culex > Culex pipiens. Next base: position 63,854,377 of record NC_068938.1, on the reverse strand, counting down.
GGGTTGATTGATATGCACGGTGTCGAGCTTAAATCAAAGGAGGTGTGCATCTAGTTGTCACCAAACACGCATATTTTTCAGTGTCTATGGTGATGCACGTCACTTGTTTATTTTCACGTGCTTACATTTCGGGTTAGCACGTCACATTATAAGCACATTACTGCACGTGTGCTTATTTTCAAAGGGACTTTTCCAAGTGATATTCAAAGGTTTGTCAAATATTTATTATCTTTCTTGGTGAAACTCAGAAAAGTTCTTTTTTCTTTTAGCAATTGAAAATTTACAGACAGAAAATTGAAGAACCTTTTTCAAAATATCAACTTAAAAAAATGGGGAAAACACCCGGTAGAAGTGCGTTGCTGGTAAAAGTTGCTTGTTGCTGGTTGTTGTAATCCAGTCTTCGGTTGCCGGAAGCAGCGTCCTTTGTCGACCTCCGTATATGGCTTTGTTCTCTCGGCTGCTTGTTCTGGGACGTTACTGGTTCCGACGGGCAGGCGTCTACGCTCCCCTCCTTGGCTGTTAGGCAGTTCCAGCACCTGGTGATCCTAATAGGTAACCCTTCTTTGAAGGTAAGACCAGCGGGCTGACGATGATGGCGCGGGGATGCGCTAGACGATGGGTTATGGTCCTATCACTCCAGACCATCTAATTCGGGACAGAGCGCTCACGTAATTTTCGGGTTCCGACAATTGGAAGGTCGATTACCAATTTAATTTAATTTAGTCTATGAACTAAACCAATCCTTGAAAAAAGTTTTGGTTTTATTTTGTTCAGAGCCATTTTACCGATTTTTTAACAAATAATCACATTAGATTAAACTAGGACCAAAGCCAATGAAGTTCGTTGATTATAAAATATAGTGGGATTATTTAAAATGTATTTAAACCAGATAGGCACGGGAAATTATAAGCACTGCGTGCTTAACATAAGCACGTACACTGCTCACAATTTTGTCGTGTGCAGAACCTAATCATAGTACACATAGAAAATTCTTGTGTGTCTTTTTATCAACCCTGATTGCCACAACTCGTATGTTTCTGTAAATGTCCCCCCAGGCCCCGGGAGAACCTTCTTTGAGGGCACCGGCCACTCCAGGTTGTGGCCACTACTGTCAAAATGGCCATTATTATGTTCAGTATCAAAAACCATGAATTTTGATACCCATATTACCACAACTCGTATGTTTCTGTAAATGTCCCCCCAGGCCCCGGGGGAACCTTCTTTGAGGGCATCGGCCACTCCTGGTTTTGGCCACCACTGTCGAATTGGCCATTTTTCATGAGAACCGCCGCATCATAGCGACTTCCACGCCGTCCGCTTCGCTTGAATTTCCTCCTTCTGCTGCCGGTGGTTCTTCCTTCTGGTTGCTGGTCCTCTTCTTCTATTGGCCGCTGCTGCTGCTGCTCCGCGCCGGCCCGACGTGCACAGTTCGAGTGCTCGTTCCAAAGTGACTTGCTTTTGCGAAATTTTCTGCTTAAATAGCGGCACAGCCGGAGAACGGCACAAAAGGGGCGCGGTCTCGAATGCATACGCTCGCTCTGATTGGTCATCTGTCCGATTTGTACTGAAAAATTACTCATTTTGATTGCATGTTTTAAGTGCTTTAACTATGTTTAGTCAGACTATCTATTTAGTTAAACAATAGCTGAAGTCTTCCTCTTTCGATTGGTGGTCCAACCATCTGGATTGATTCACAGGGAAAAAAGATATAAGCGTTCAAAATGTCCCCTTTTTAACGCTTAAAAGTGACGCTTTGGATCGAATTTCTGAACTGGCCCCCCAATATAGTAAGTAAAGACATAGTCCTATGTCAAAAAAAAAAAACAAATCCTCTTGCCCGATTAAACTTTAACATGTATCGACTTTATCGATTTAATCTAATAAGAGAGCATAGGTGGAATGAACATTAAATTTTGAACATTATGAGCAGATTATGTTAGTCTGTAACACGAACAATGGGTAAATAAATTATTTTTAAAAACTGAAAACAATCATAATGTAGAAAATTATTTGCAAAGTATGTTCTCCAAATATCAGAATTTTGGCAGAAATAAACGCAATTTCGTAAAATTAAGAGCAGTTTTCACAAAAATCCTTGATTGGAGGCTTGGGTGCCATTCAATTATTCGAACGTTAGGTTTGAGTAGAAATCTTGACATAGAGACCGCCAAGAACTATAGTTTTCAAGAATTTTCTCGTTTTTAGTTTATTTTTTTTGAAATAATTTTTACAAGTCCATTTTAATTCTTTGCATTGAGTCATTGAATCGTTTAAATCAAAAAAAATGTTAAAAAGTATAACTTTTCCATAGAAATGGCGAAAAGTTCAACTTTTCAGCATCCTTTTCAGTGCTGCAAAGTAGAACTTTTCAGCATTTGTTTTGAAAATGCTTACTATTCGATTCTGTTATTTTTGGTACAGAAAAGTACCGTAATCTGGGGTGAATCGGGACTACAGTCTGAATAGGGACAGCAGTTTTTAGAGCACTTAACTGCCGTTCTACGCATAATTGTCCCATGTTCAAAAAAGTGGAACTGAGAAAAACGCGATTAAAATTTTTCGATCGATTTCTGTGTTTCTACGCATAATTGTCCCGTGGGTTCCTATTCGCCCTATGTGTCCCTAATTGCCCCAGTTAGCAATTTATCACCATTATTTGTGATTATCTTGCTAAACAACTGGTAAACAAGACATAATGCTTAGTACAACTGATGATTCCGTGTTAGAAAAAACTTGGTGGGACAATTATGCGTAGAAGTTTCACGATGGGACAAACAGACTTGATGTTGTTTTTAATGAGTTTGCGAACAAAGTACCAGATTATATGTCAATGTGTTTTTCTTGAAGTACACATCAAACTAAACTTAAAAATGTCATAAAATCAAATTCGTCCAAAACTGACATGGGACAATTATGCGTAGAACGGCTTTAAATTACTTACCAAAACTGTGATTCATTGCAATCTCCGAGTGTAACGAATATCAATCCTCCTATGATCATGCACAGCTAGATTTTTGCAATTCAAAAAAAAAAAAGCAGAAAACACTTCACTCAATGCCTTCCTAGAATGCCACCCATTCTTCAACAACTCACCAGTGATATAATCTTCAAGATCCCCGCCGGCGATATAATAAACCCTACCCCACTGACCATGTTTGCAAAGAGGGATTAACTTACGATACGCTAGTTTTGAAACAGTGACGACGCCGCACCATATCGCGCCCAACGGTGACCAAGTACTAGCCGGATAGTTTCACGAGCACGAGTATTCGCGCATCGAAGAATCACTTTTTAATTACCTTCCCTGTTATTGTGATCTCTTGTCGCGATAACGCGCTACCGATTCTTGGGGCGCGTATCGTACTCTGGTCTTGAAAGTGTGGCGATAAGAAGAAAGCGTGAGGTGGGTGAGTGTTTACTTGGAGCCCGAGGACCGCTATCGAACGGGTTTGTGTATAATATCGTAGAACAAAGAATGTTTAGTTTGCAGAATTTTATATTTTTGATAGTCTCGTGGTACAGTGAGAAAGTTAAGGTATTGTTGTTATAGCGAACACAAAGCTAGTCTTAAAAGTAAGTAAGATGTCGTTGGTTTATCGCTGCTTGAAGCCATACTTTTTCCTCTCGTAGAACAGATCCGTTTTCGAGCTACCCAGGTTGACGATCTTTGGACATCCATCTCTCTGAAAGTAAGGAAAAATGTTCAGAATTTACCTGTCGAAAAGAGTGATTTATCTTACATCCTTCTCCTGAATGGTGCATTCCTTGCAGTAGTACGCGTCCGATACTCCGGGGCCACCGCAGATGACGCATCGACCCTGGTACGAACCGTAGTTGCACTCGTCGCAGATTCGGACCAGCGTACAGGGACGCACGTACGAATCGCAGATTACACACTTTCCGTCGCACTTTTCGCACAGGCGACCAATGGCTGCGAAAAATCGAAACGTTATCATTGTTTAGAACAGGGAAATGGTACACTTACCGACGCCAGGTTGCTTCCGGCAGAAAATTAAATCGGGATGATGCTTGGCCATTGCTGCGCTGCTTGTCGACGATTCCGGTGCGTTTGTAAACAGAAATGAGAAGAAAAGCGCTTTGAAAAGTGACTTTGACACTTCTTTGAAGGGTGACGTTATGGTGCGTTACATATTTTTAGGCATTCAATTTGGCAGGCAAGCAAATTATCTGTACCTACCACCCACCGTTATCTGTGGTAATTCCTAAAGAGGTAAATAAACACAAATTCACGAAATTCGTGCACGCACGACTGACGACGACGCGTGACTTCGTGTGCTTCCTGGTTTCAAATCCGAACTCGCCAATGAATCGTTATCTAATAAATTTGTCCTACGTTGGAACTCACTTTAGGTAAGACATTCCCGCGAGGACCAAGATTACGATTCAGGCTCTCTCGTTTCTTCAGAGGAATTCAGAAAAATCTCATCAGAGAAAACGGACGGCTGGAGGATCCGCAGTCGGTGGAAGGAGCGCTCGAGATTGCCCTGAAAAAGTTCCGGCCGGTGAACGAGTTCAAGATCAAGCTGTCCAGTCGGTGAGTATCCTTATTTTTTCTTATTATATTTCTTCAATGTGGTAACACGTGTTGTAACATAAGTAAAACTAAATTCAAATTAAAAATCAAGAATAAGTTTCATACAAAAATACTCACAACAACTCAGCACCGACGCCGGCGTGCACGCCCTCAACAATGCGGTCCACGTGGACCTCGAACGGCACAACGGCAAGCCCTACGAACCGGACAAGGTGACGCAAGGGCTGAACCGAACCTTCGGCTCGCAAAAGATCCCCATCCGGGTCCTGCGAACCCGGCACGTCCCGTTGTCCTTCCACGCGAGACTATGCGCCAAATCGCGCACCTACCTGTACCGGGTGGGCGTGCTACGGCCCGAGTTCTGCGACGACCCCGAGCAGATCCACCCGTTCACGAGGTTCATTCCGATCGACGAGCACGACCGGTGCTACTTTATCGCGTAATTATTCTTGGATTTGGGTTAGTTTTGAGGGGGAACGAAAATGACGACACGCTACCCGTTCTGTTTGTAGCAACAAAAACTTCGACCCGGACCGACTGAAGCGGGCGGCGGCCCTTTGCGAGGGTTATCACGACTTTCGCACGTTCATGGCGATCGCCCGGGGGAACCAGTGGCAGCAGATGCCGACGTACACGCTGCGCAGGATCGAGCGGATCACGGTGGAGCGGGGCAGCTCGATGGCGTCTGCGTTCAGTAGGGAACTCGCGGACAGGTACTACGAGTATTGGGACATTCGGATTAAGGCGCGCTCGTTTCTGTACAATCAGGTCATCACCCATTTTGAGAGTTAATCTTGAAGAAAAGTCAACAAAGATCCTTTTCTTCCCTCGCGCAGGTCCGTCGCATGGTAGGAGCTTGGATTGCCGCGGCCGAGGCACGAATCACCGAGCGCGACGTCCAGCAGATGCTAACCGTCCCGGCGAAGAGCTCGTGGTGTGATCAGGCCGTTGTAGCGCCCGCGTACGCGTTGTTCCTCTGTCAGGTCGAGCACGACCCGGCGGATTTTGAGTTCCGTCACGATGAGCTTCCTCGAGCAGCTGCAGAAGAGTCGCCACTCGCTGCAGCCAACTGAAACCACGGTGACGTACATGGACGGCAGCAGGAAGGTGTTTCGGGGAGAAATCGAACGGGACATACCCAAGCGACTGGGCTTCATCATAGACAACAGTCCCGACCAGGTGCCGGCGTGCATTCTGAGCCAGTTTCTGTACTTGGGCTCGCAGGATTGCGTTCGGAGGGAGGTTTTTGAAAAGTACGAGATTAGTCACGTCTTGAGCGTTGGAATAGAGACTCCTCCGTTCGAAGGTTGTCCCCAGGTTCGGTGTAAATTTATCGAGTGTTTGGACTTGCCGGAGACGGACCTTGCCGTAGTCATCAAGCAATCGAGCGAATTCATCGAGGGATGTCGCCGGGACGGGGGACGCGTTTTGGTTCACTGTAACGCAGGCGTTTCTCGGTCAACGTCGGTCGTCATCGGTTATCTAATGAAGCACCACGATTACTCCTTCCTGCAGGCCCTCGGACTGGTCAAAAGTAAAAGACCGTGCGTACAACCAAACGTTGGTTTTATTAATCAGTTGAAAAAGCTGCAGTAACAAAAATAGTCGGTTATTCTGTTTGTTTCTGAATATCAAAAGTATATGTATAAATTTTTGCTCTTCTCTTTAGTTTAGAGTAGCTATTGTTTCTGATTTTGGATAAGAGAGCGTTAGGCTTATCGCTAGGGTTAATGTCTACAGCTGTAGTTTATTTGCTTACAATCTATGATAGAGCAAATATAGTGCTGCCACTCTACTTAGAACCAAAGTTTTACATTTTTTTCAGAAAGAAATTCTTGACCTCATTCCCGGGTATCTAATCAAAACACCTACACGCTACAATACTCTTCCTGTCACCCTATCAAACGACAAGTAGTGAACTCCAAATCTTATCCAAACTTAGCCAAAAATGCAGAGTAGTATTCATCGCCATCCCCCGGCTCTCCCCCTTCACAGAATTACATGATTCGTATCCTCGTTATCATCGTCGCTATCGCTCAGCGCAAACAAATCCGTCACAACGCGCCGCCGAATCGTAACCGGTTCCCGACTCCCACCCGCCCGAGGCTCACTCAAACTAAGCGAGTTCAAATTATTAATAGCCTCATCCAACGCTACCGCTTCACCACTAACCGACGCAGCTTCCTCCTCCTCCTCCTCCCCAAACGAGTTATTCGCACTGTTCGTCGCATCACTCTCAAAGCTCCCGTCCAAATTAACCCGCCTAATCTGCTCCTCCACCTCTTCCTCCTCCGTCTCCTCAACCACAATGTTCCGCTGCATCTGCAGCAAATTCGTCTCCGCCTGCAGATCCGCCGAGCTGAGCGCCCCGTCCGAGTTCGAGCTGGGGCCCGCCCCCAGCGTGAGATCGTTCGTTTCCAGCCGCAACCCGGCGACGCCCTTCTTCGGGATGCTCGTCAAGTCCCGCTTGACGCGCCGTATCCGCGACGGGTCGTTCTGCCGGATCTGGCACTTGTGCTCAAAGTCCACGATGTACAAAAACCCCGCGACCAGAATCTTGCAGAAGCGTTCCTTCTTCTGGAACTCCTGTTCCAGCTCCTGGCTGGTGCGCTCGTCGTACTGCCACCACCCGTTGCGGCCCTCGTAGTACCACTGGAACTCGGGCGTGCCACTGCCGTCCTCGGTGCGTGGCTTGGCGGCCTTCTCGACCTCGCGCAGCCCGTTCACCAGCTGGGGGTGCTCCAGGTAGCTCGGCGGAATGTCCCGGCGGCACATGGCGCAGCGGCGGTTCTTGAACGCGACGCCCTAGGGGGAAGAGACAACAAAAATACAGTACAGTACTTGTTTGGTAACTGGGCTAAGAACGTAGCATATCGACGTCATCGTGCTATCTTGTCGCATCCGTCATTTCGACGTTCTGAGAAAAACGCGTTCTAATGTTTGACCTTGAATAAACAAAAACGAAAGCACGCAATGTAAACAATAACAAACACGTTTTGTTTGGCTGACCATTCTGTGCATTGTCCCGAAGTTTGGTTGAAATTGGTTGCTGGAGTCCCGAGTTATATTTACAAATGTTTTCGGTAGTCTAGCTTGTTCGTGCGACAAACGCATTCTGACCTGAAATCCCTTTGGCCAGTTGTCACACTTACATCAATTTTCATGGAGTGACAAGATAGCACGACAAGATTGAAACTTCTTTCATATGTAAATTCGCAATTCGCAATTCGCAATTCGCAATTTTCAGTGTAAGAACGGGCCTTGACCGATCTTATGCACTAGGTTCCCGACGAACACGCACTGCCCTTACACCTACATCTCACCCTTGCTCTGAGTCAGTACGAGCAGCACGCTAGAACACGCTTTGAGTGTTCGTGCCAGGCATGCACACCTTCTTTTCCGGTTACGCATTTTAACTCGGCCGGGGGTGGTACATTACGTAGGGTTTGATGTAAGTATAAGCGCCTAACCATTTAAAGTGTGCCTATCAATTTTAATTTAAGCAAAAACTGTTTTATTTTTAGTTTGAATTCAAAAACTTATTGTTATTTACTGTGTATTATTTTCTCCTGAAATCTTCCCTATTGTTGAGTCTGTTAATCTGTTGCTATTTCTTTTGTCGCGGTGTTTTGTTACAATTTTTGGTCCTAAGCATGTTATAAAAGTTTACCAAAAATACAATAGTAATATTTGTGTTAATCCTTTAACCATTCCATAAATTGAGTAAGGGCTCAAACCTCACTTGTTTGAAAAAAGGGTGAAGATTGAAAACAATTGACAGTAAAAGAGAATTTATTTTATAAAAATCAAGTATCAATAGTAAGAGAATGATGAGCGTATTTTGAAGAATTAAAATGAGAAGCTAGATGTATTAGATGTAAAATTAGACAATAGTTAATAGAGATACAAAACAAGCTTAGATTATAGTAATGATAATTTATAGGACAGATAAAGAATTATTCAAATAAATAAATTCGCAATAAAATCAAAAAAGATTAGGCGAATGATAAATAGACTTGATATTACTAGTACATTAAGGAAAAGTATATTTTTAAGGAAAAAAAACAAAACAAAGTTTGTTACTGCAGTATTAATTGATAGAAAAGAGTGGAAAAGCTTTGAGAGATAAGAGAATCAAAAGTTATTAAAATTAAAATCAAATGTTGGATATTAAATAGAAGAATCAGTGAAGAATTGAGCATCAGAAGAGCAAAATAAAAATAGGAGATAGGTGGTAGCTGAGAATGAAGAGAAGAGAAACCCCGTTGTGCGATGTTTCAGGTACATCCACAGCAGTTGACTCAACATACTGCGAATCAAAACAATACCGTCTACAATCACAAATTACTTCCCTTTCCCACATTGTCGCGCCCCTTTCTTTTAGCCGTCTCGACTCTGACCCGCGGTGGTCAAAGGTTTACGATCCGTTTCCACAGGCCACCAGCTAGGTCATCATGAAAACCAAGCCAACGTGGAGGTAAGAAAATAGGACACTCATAAGGAACCAGAGCTATACTGTTCTGATCAAGATAATTCGGATGATCTAACAGAACTACGGATGTAGTTAGTTACGCTCCTTCCAGGATGTTCCTTACGTGGACGTCAACCGAAGAGCACGCAACAAGGTCAGTGCCATTGCATGCTCTTAGGTATCAATCCTTGGCCTGCACAAGATTGAAACTTCTTTCATATGTAAAGTGACAAAAATGCACGGACTTTTTTCGGATTTCGTTGAATATCTCAGGATTGAAATCTAATTTTGGGGATCTGTGAAGGTCAAAAGGTGAGGCATTGTGAGCTGCACAAAATGGCGTTCTTAACTCAATTTGGCCCAAAATGCACGTACGACAAGTTAGCACGACGGCGACGATATATTATAAGATATAAGTTAATAAGTAGGGTTAGCGAATTTTCACGATTTCGCGGTCAGCTTGAAATCCCGCGAAATTTATCAAGTCTTTGAAATAACAACATAATAGATATTTCATGTGGAAAGACTTTTTAGGAAAATTTTATTACATAGTTCTCTATTGAAAAGTGTGATATTAACCATTTGAAGCATACCACAAAATGGCGAATACTTTAATGGTGTCAATTTATGTTTATTTATTTATTTGGGTTAATTTTTTTAATGATGTTAATGATTTCGTTTTTCCTGACTTCTTTCAACCGTATAATTTAAAAAGATAGATGTTTTTTCTAGATTGAATGAATAGTAATTTTAACTTTAAAATCACATTTTAAGAACAGTTCAGAGTCCTTAGGTGGATAGTTCCCATGGAAGCTAAAAAACAACTTTTCTGTTTTCTGCCCTGATTTTGGATAACATTTTCAAGATTTCGTTACAGATTAAATTATTTTTCCATATTGATTTTTTATTTAGCTTTGAATAAGTGAGAATAAAATCCTAAAAAATATTTTTACTGGGCAATATGTCGCAAAATATTCAAGTTATTTTATCATTTTGGCTAGAAAAGATTATTACATTTAGCTCTGATTTGGAATTCAATAAAATGTAAAAAGATAACATAGATGCAAATGAGCAACAACTTTTCAGCTAGATTAGTTAAACATAAAAAAAAACAGTTATATAAATGAATACGCATTCCCTACATTTCGTTTCAAGATAAAATATGTATTGTGCCCATCCATAAACCACGTGGAAACTTTTTTGGAAATTAAGAAAAAATAATTGTGGGGTGGGGTGACATTGGGTCATACAAATTTAAGCATTTTTGCAGACCCAATGTCACCCCTGATGAGGATACAGGTCGTAGTCCTACATTTATCCATTTGATTTTTTTCTTGACCGATTTTACCCTAAGTAAAGAGCTCGAATGAACGCTTCATTTAGGATGGCGGCAATAATGGAGCGTTCCGCAAACTTAAGAGTATATTTTAGTTACCTAAAAATCTGGTTGTTCGATTATCCGGGGTGAAATTTTGGCAGGGACAAATAATAAGTACGAACTGCATTTAAATTTTTGAAATTCTAAGATTTTTGATTTGTAGATTTAAAGATTATTAAATCTTTAAAACAATCTCTAGTTTTGAGAATTTTTAGAAATCTTTAATTTTTGAATTTTCGTTTTTAATTTTTTGATATTAATATTTTTGATTTTTAAATTTATTTGTATTTTGAATTCCTTGAATATTAAATAAAAAATTTGAAGATTTCGAATTCTTGTTTTTTTTAATTTGTAATTTTTTTAAATTTGTATTTTTTTTATTTTAAATTTTTTGAAACATTTTGATACATTTGTTTTTGTTTCGATTTATCCAAAGTGAAATTTTGGCGAAGGCTTCAAATAATTAAGTAGGAACCGTGTTTATTTTTTTCAAGTCCCTCAATGTTTATTTTTTCTGTAGGATTTTGGAGTTTTTAGTTATTTTTTTTTAATATTTTAGAATTTTTAGGATATTTAAATTTTTTATTCTGAATTTCAGATTTTTTTATATAAATGTTTTGGAATTTTTGATTACTTGTGTTCTAATTTATCCAAATTTCTGAATTTGTAAATATATCTAAATTTTAATATTTAAATTCATGAATTTTAGAATTTCTGAATTTTGGAATGTGTAAATACTTTAACTATAAAATTTGAATGGTAATGAGTTTTTGAATTTATAAATTTTTTAATTTCAAAATTTTCCATTTTACAATTATGACATTTTTGGATAATTGTGCAAAAATACAAATATCTCTAAATTTTTGACTTTGTTTTCGAAAAGATCGCGAATTTTCATATTTTAACATTGTAAATCGGACCATTAGTTGCTGAGATATCGACATTAGAAAATGGTGGGTTGATTGGGTGAGACTTAGAAAAAATCAATTTTCCTGTTTCTTTTTCATAAAGCCACACTATACCTCAGCAACCAGAGGTCCAATCTTCAATGTTTCTTAGATAGTATTATAGCAAATTTTCTGAACTTAAAGAAAATATTTCCAGACATGGGTGAACATTCCTGCTGCCTATATTTAAAAATCGATTGCAAGTTTAATTTTACATAAAAAACGTTACTTAATCCACCTTTAGGTGGTTGGTGCCTTCCTCACATTCATAAAGTCAATACATTCAGTAAAAATAGCAACATTCCCTTAACATGCATGTTTAACAAATCAACTTTATTACTAATTTCTTTTGATAGGGTTCGCAGACCTTTAATTTTTCTGGCTCATCGGCAAAAAAACCTATCCAACGATAGTTCGCATGGAAGATTCAGACAATATTTTTATAACAATATCTGAAATCCGACCTCTAAAATGTGTATAAATAACACTTAAGTGCTAATAACTTTTGAAAGGGGTGGCAGATCCTCGATGTATTAGGCTCATTTGAAAGGTCTTTCGATTGTCTAACTAACGACAGGTCGCATGATGGACCCGGACATCATTTTTACTGAAATATTTGAGATCCGGCCTCCAAAATGTGTATAAATAACACTTAAGTGCCAATAACTTTTGATAGGGTTGTCAGATCCTTGATGTTTTAGGCTCATTTGAAAGGTCTTTTGATTATCTAACTAACGACAGGTCGCATGATGGATCCGGACATAATTTTTACTAAAATATCTGAGATCCGGCCTCCAAAAAGTGTATAAATAACACATAAGTGCCAATAACTTTTGATAGGGTAGTCAGATCCTTGACGTTTTAGGCTCATTTGAAAGGTCTTTTGATTATCTAACTAACGATGGGTTGCATGATGGACCCGGACATCATTATCATTGAAATATCTGAGATCCGGCCTCCAAAAAGTGTATAAATAACACTTAAGTACTAATAACTTTTGATAGGGTTGTCAGATCTTCAATGTTTTGGGATCATTGGAAAGGTCTTTTTAATACCTTTCTGAAAATGTATAACATGATAGGGTTTCTTGCAAAAACCACCCTTTTTACAATCTTCCGGACATACGCCAAAATCGTTTTTTTAGCATAACTTTTGAAGTACTTAACTAAACTTGCTGATTTTAAATAGAGACCTATGGGACCCCAAGACGGATCGAATGAGACTACTACGGTCAAAATCCGTTCATCCAGTCCGGAGATAATCGAGTGACAATTTTTTTGTCCACCCACCTACACACATCCACACAGACATTTGCTCGGAACATGATTCTGAGTCGATAGGTATACGTGAAGGTGGGTCTACAAGGTCGAATTAAGAAGTTCATTTTCCGAGTGATTTTATAGCCTTTCCTCAGTAAGGTGAGGAAGGCAAAAATAGGTTGTTTTTTCTGTGGAATTTTGAATTATTGGGATTACAAAAAAGTGTCCACGTGGTTTATGGATGGTCCCATAATAATAATAATGTGATTTTTTTTTTTAACTGGTCCTATAAATATATAAAACAAAACAGCTCATAGAACCTTTAAAAAACTCTACAATTATCCTCTGTTATTGCAAACAACTTTTGAATGGTAATGAGGGCATCTCCAGCGCTGGGGTGCAAATCAAATTTGCACCCGGCTCATGAATACCGAGATCAAATTTGCCACCTTGAAAAAAATCCGTCATCCCCACCGCTAGGGTAGCAAATTTGCCACCGAAACAAGCCCACCGGGGGGGCAAATATGGGTTTTTATCATTTTTTGATCTCGTTTACCTTCAAAATCAATAATTATGTGTTGATTCATGCCTAGAAATGCTAAAAGTTTATTAAACTTTTTAATCCTATTGAAAATTTCAAAGAATTTCGTTTTTCGAAAATGTCGAAATTTCAACCATTTGCTACCCGATTTGATTCCCACCTAATTTGCTCTCGAGTTTGCCCCCGAGTCTCCCACCGCGCGTAGCAAAGCAGGTATCAAATTTGATCTCAAGTTCATCTGTAGAAGAAAAATATGTATCGGTACCTGTCGGGTACTCATTTTCTGATACCCGACAAGTACCGGCAAGCCGGGGGCAAAGTTTTGAATGCGTGTTTCGGAGATTTTTCTATGTCTGCTCTTGGGTGCTTCGAAAATTCAAAAAAATCAAAAATTTAAAAATTCAAAAACTCAAAAATTCAAAAATTCAAAAATTCAAAAATTCAAAAATTCAAAAATTCAAAAATTCAAAAATTCAAAAATTCAAAAATTCAAAAATTCAAAAATTCAAAAATTCAAAAATTCAAAAATTCAAAAATTCAAAGGTTCAAAAATTCAAAAATTCAAAAATTCAAAAATTCAAAAATTCAAAAATTCAAAAATTCAAAAATTCAAAAATTCAAAAATTCAAAAATTCAAAAATTCAAAAATTCAAAAAATAAAAATTTAAAAAATTATTTTTTTTTTAAATTTTGAAAAATTTTAAAAATTTTAATTTTTTTAATTTTTAATTTTTTTTAAATTTTTTAATTTTTTTAAATTTTTTAAATTTCTAAAATTTTTTAAATTTTTTAAAATTTTTAAATTTTTTAAATTTTTTAAATTGTTTAAATTTTTTAAATTTTTGAAAATTTTTAAATTTTTTAAATTTTTTAAATTTTTTAAATTTTTTTAATTTTTTAAATTTTTTAAATTTTTTAAATTTTTTAAATTTTTTAAATTTTTTAAATTTTTTAAATTTTTTAAATTTTTTAAATTTTTTAAATTTTTTAAATTTTTTAAATTTTTTAAATTTTTTAAATTTTTTAAATTTTTTAAATTTTTTAAATTTTTGAAATTTTTGAAATTTTTGAAATTTTTTAAATTTTTTAAATTTTTTAAATTTTTTAAATTTTTTAAATTTTTTAAATTTTTTAAATTTTTTAATTTTTTTAAATTTTTTAAATTTTTTAAATTTTTTAATTTTTTTAAATTTTTTAAATTTTTTAAATTTTTTAAATTTTTTAAATTTTTTAAATTTTTTAAATTTTTTAAATTTTTTAAATTTTTAAAATTTTTAAAATTTTTAAAATTTTTAAAATTTTTAAAATTTTTTAAATTTTTTAAATTTTTTAAATTTTTTAAATTTTTTAAATTTTTTAAATTTTTTAAATTTTTTAAATTTTTTAAATTTTTTAAATTTTTTAAATTTTTTAAATTTTTTAAATTTTTTAAATTTTTTAAATTTTTTAAATTTTTTTAAATTTTTTAAATTTTTTAAATTTTTTAAATTTTTTAAATTTTTTAAATTTTTTAAATTTTTTAAATTTTTTAAATTTTTTAAATTTTTTAAATTTTTTAAATTTTTAAATTTTTTAAAATTTTTAAATTTTTTAAATTATTTAAATTTTTATTTTTTTTTAATTTTTTTTAATTTTTTAAATTTTTTAAATTTTTTAAATTTTTTAAATTTTTTAATTTTTTTAAATTTTTTTAGTTTTTTTTAAATTTTTTATTTTTTTTTAAATTTTTGAATTTTTTTTAATTTTTAATTTTTTTTAAATTTTTTGTTTTTTTTTTTTAATTTTTAATTTTTTTTTAAATTTTTAATTTTTTTTAATTTTTAAATTTTTTAAATTTTTTATTTTTTTTTAATTTTTCCGTGCTTAATTCGATTTTTCCGTGCATAATTCCATTTGATGCGGTAGCAAACAGGCTGAATACCGGGTAGCAAAGTGAAATCCCGTACAACTGAGAGCAAATTTGCTACCGCGACAGGTACCGCGATGGGGTTGACGTCGGGTGCAAATTAGCTTTGCTTCGATGTTTGCACCCAGCGCTGGAGATGCACTGATATGGGTCAACTCGAGCCAAACATTTCATTAGGGCACAAAACCAAAAACCGCGATTCGAGAAAATCGCTTGCAAAAAGTGGACAACTTGTTTCAATTCCTATTTAAAAAAGAAGCTTGACTGATGGTATTTTTACTGATGATACGATAAAACACATCATTATCCTCAACTCTGCTTAAATGCTTCTTAATTTTTGTTGATTTTCGCAATAAAACTCATAATTTAAAAAAAAAATCGTTATTGGGCCCTTTTAACTTTCCAACTGTTGTTCATAATGGGCCCTTTCTAAATGCAATTTCGAAGAGAGCTGAAAGGGCACTAAAGCGCTGTCACCGGATTGTTGTTTTGAATGATAAGAAAAAATGAGGAATTCAGTAGAAATTTTGATTATTGGTGAAGTTTTGTGATTGAATAGTGTAGATAAGGTATGTGAAACATAAAAATTCTTCAAAAGTGTACTGAACAGCAGCCGCGGGACCGTATTAAATATTGTTTTTTGACTAAGTTTTTCTCTGCAGAAATCCTTGGTGAAAAGTAAACCAAACTTTTTTTTGAAGTGAATTAGTGTTAAAATGTATGAAAAGTTCACTTTACAACACAAAAAGTTCCTCAAGTACGAGAACCTAACGAAAAAGAAAAGGGCACAATTGAACTTTTTGTCTAGTTTGGAGTGAACATTGTTATGTGCCCTTTTGTGTTTGTGATTTTTCAATAGGAAATTGTTTGCTATCAATCTGAATCTTGGAGGGCATGTAGAGAGTGTACTAATGAATGGAATAGTGGAGCAATCCCGAATGTTTACGTTTTGGTTTTGTGCCCTAATGAAATGTTTGGCTCGAACTTTCAAAACAGTATCGAAAATTATTACATTACATATTACGATGTAAGTGTAGGAAAGTTAAACTTTTAAGCACTAAAAGGATGCTGAACAGTACTGTTCAGTAATGTTAATTTTGGCGACGAAAATTAGGCTTCTTCGTTACATGAGAATGATAGGAAAATAAAGTAGTTCTACAACGGAGTTTCAAGAAACGATTTTAAACAATTATTCAAATATTTCCTAGTTATGTTCCTCATATGTGACCCTAACTCAAATCTAGGTTGCAAGATTTAAAAAATCTTTGAAAAGTATGAATAAGGTTACTTAATCCACCCATAGGTGGTTGAAGCCTTCCTCACATTGATATGGTTATATTTTTCATTTGATTGGGTTTTTAGATCTTCAATCTTTAGCGTGTTGGAAAGGCCTTCTGATTACTCACCCAACGATGAGCCGCAAGAAAGATGCGGACAACGTTTTCATCAAAATGTTTGAGGTTCGATCTCAAAAGGGTGTATAAATAGCACATAAGTCATAAGTGCTTATAACTTTTGAGAGGATTGTCAGATCTTAAACGTTTTGGACTAGTTAGAATGGTCTTTTAAATATCTTTTTGAAAATGTGTAACATAATTGGTTTTTGTTTTTTCAAAAATCACATTTTCATAATCATCTAAACCTTTGAATGACTTAAGTAAACGTCTCAATTTTGAATAGCGAGTAGTGCTATTAGCGACTTATGGGACCCCAAGGCGGATTGAATGAGACCAAAACGGACAAATTCCGTTGAGCCGAGATAATGAATTGCGAATTTTTTTATCAACATAATACAACTATGTTTTGTATTGCTTTTTTAGAGCAAACTAATAAAAAAGTATGACCCAGTTGAAAAACTCGCCACTCACCTTGACGCAGAGAAAACAAAAGATGTGACCACAGGGCAATTTCGCTGGGTGGATGCACGTCTGGAGACAAACTGGACATTCCATTTTAACTGCAAAAAATAGTAAAGAAAAAATAAGCTCACGGAAGCCCCGCAAAAATCCGATTCCGACTCACCCAGCTCGGTGTCCGATTTCTCCCCTTGCTGCTGCTCGAGCGATTGTTTGTTTTCGTCGCCATTGCTGCCACTACTGCTGGGTGACGGTGGCTCCACCAGATTAGCAGCCACACTGGACGAGGACGCGCTGGAACCCATCGGTGCACCGTTCTCCAGCGATTCCGCCATTTCCTGCGGCAGCACCTCAAACCACTGGAATTAGATTTACCTTTTTTCGACGCGGTCCAGTCCCGAAAATAGCGAATTTTAATTTGCGCAGCTTCCGCGATAAACAAAAATCAGATGGTGGATGGCGTAAAAGTTTGCGACCCCCCCTTCTTTTTCAGAGGCGCTGACGGATGGTGTCTGTCAACTATGTGAATTTTTGACACATCATTATTTTGTAACGCATCGTAACGTGGTGTTACAATGGGTGCTGTCAAAGTAGAACATGTCAACAAAAGAGCCGCGCATCGAAATTTAGAATGTTTTGATTCTCACACGCGGTTGCTTCGGCGTAGAATGCCTGTTGGCAGTAGTTGAATTAACTAATTTTAATTGAAATAAGAAGTTATTAGGACTAAATTTTAGTTTCGAATAAAGGTGAATAACTAAGGCACAAGGTAAGCTTAGTTTGAATGGTTCAAACTTTGGTTCGCATATGAAAAATCTGATCAAAAGTAAACAACAGCCTATGACTGACCAGCACTGTATTATACTTATAATTGCCTTTGGGTTTAGTTAGGTAGGATATTCGAAAATTTTAAATCAAATATGAACATCTCAAAATGTAAAACGTAGAATATGTTTACAGAGTGCAACAAGCACAATCGAGCAGATTTTTAGATGAAGACAGAAATCTATATCTATGTGAAACAAGTCGCGTTGAGCAAAACATATAAAATCTTGAGGAAAGG
Organism: Culex pipiens pallens; assembly: GCF_016801865.2. Classification (NCBI taxonomy): domain Eukaryota; kingdom Metazoa; phylum Arthropoda; class Insecta; order Diptera; family Culicidae; genus Culex; species Culex pipiens. Next base: position 63,836,401 of record NC_068938.1, on the reverse strand, counting down.
CTATAAAACCATAGGAACCATAGGCCTCATTCCATCCGTCTTGAGGTCACCTAAGTCGCTATCTATGACATTGTGGCAGAAGGATTTCTCCAAATTTGGCTTTAAAATTGGTTTTGTCAATTTTTTAACATTTTACTAAATGTTATAACATTTTAATTAAATTTTGGTTAGATATATGTGCAAAAGCACTTTATACACGACAAATATAATTTTGAACCTAAATTTTCAGATTTTCTTTTGCCACGTGGTGGCTGATTGACATGTGACGTCCTCTGATCGAAGCAGTTTTCTTAGTGTGCTTTGATTTTCCCCGTACATTTTGCTGGGAGCATGGGATATCGGTGACGCCGGAATGAATCTGCTTCTAGGCAAGACCAAAGGCCTTAGCTAATCTTGCACAGTCAGCCGCAAATAAATGACGTGGCGCGGTGGTTAGCGGCTTCGACTGCCGATCCCTAAGTTGCTATGGGGCGTGGGTTCGATTCCCGCCTTATCCTCCTGGCCTTCTATCGGATGGGGAAGTAAAACGTCGGTCCATTTGCGTAAAAGAGGTTTTGAGTGACTCACCACACATAACCTTCGGACGCCTAGAAATGAGCAGAAACTTGCAACAGAGACCACAAAAGACCCGGGGGTTAAAGTGGATTGCTTTTTTTTTTTTTTTTTTTAAACTTTTTCCTGCTCAATGCAAGCCAGTTTTCAACCAAATTGAGGCCCAATTCGGAGTGCTCTTTTGGGCAATCTCATATATTTTTAGATTTGAGCATTTTTATTTTTTAACCCGGGCTAATGGGTTATCAAAAGATCTTTCCAACGAGCCCAAAAACATTGACGATCTGACAATCCTATTTAAAGAAAGGAGTGATAAAGCTGAACCTGTTAAAATTGTTAAAGGGGAATGATGATATTTTTACTAGATGTATTCAATGTAGGTATGAATGTAAGGAAGGCACCAACCACCTTACGTTTTTTAAAAAGGTGCAATAAGTTTTTTTTGGCTTTTTGAGTGTTTTACATTGCTGTTAGGTCATGGGTATAGATTCCAACGTGGGTGGTAACCTCAACTAAACTCTTCCAGCTCAACCATGTCGGACACCATCAAAGTGGGGGACTTCCTCGTGATCAAGCGCCAAAAGTACACCAAGCTGCAAAAGTTCACCAGCCTGGACACGACCGTCCACCTGGGCAAGGACCAGATTGAGCTGCGCGCGCTCGAGAACCAACCGTACCACAGCACGTTCCAGCTGGTGCCGAAGGAGGGCCGCAACCGGCGGCTATACTCGCTGGACCCGGTGACGGAGATTCGCAACCTGAAGGAGCTGCTGATCAAGGAGAGCGGAGTGGACAACCGGAACATCGTGGACGATCGCAGCACGCAGAACCTGTCCGCGGAGGAGATTCAGAAGCTGCGCGAGGAGTGCGAGTCTTCGTCGGAGATTGTGGGCAAGCTGGTGGAGAACTCGAAGAGTTTCGCGTCGAAGACGGAGTACTCGCAGGAAAAGTATTTGAAGCGGAAGGAGAAGAAGTACTTTGAGTACGTGCAGATTAAGCGGCCGTCGATCCGGCTGATTGCGGACATTTACTGGCGGCTGGACGTGGACAAGGTGATGGGCGTGCGGTTCGACACGCTGTCGCAGATCATTTCGTACAGCGGGGTGTGTTCGGTGGGGAACTTTTTGCTGTACGAGTCGGGCACGAACGGGTTGCTGCCGGCGGCGTTCCTGAACTCGATTGGAGCGGGTAGTTCGGGGCGGGTCGTGCATCTGCACCCGGGGAATGTGGCGCAGAAGCAGGCGCTTCAGGCGATGGACTTTCCGCAGGAACAGTTGGAGCGGTGTATTTCGGTGAACATTTACTCGGTTTTGAGGCACTTTCATCAGAGCAAGCAGAAAGAGAGTGAGAAGGGTGTGGAAAACGGGAAGGAAGTGGTGATTGCGGAGGGAGGAGATGAGGAGAATCACAAGAGAAAGATCGAATCGTCCGAGGATGATGGTCCAGAGGCAAAGCAACCCAAGCTGGAGGAAGTCGCGAAGAAGCCGCCGCAGCAGTGGGAACTGGACAACGCGGCCGCCTGCGAGCTGATGGGGGAAAAGTTTGACGCGTTGGTCATCGTGGCCAAGGAGCATCCGCAGAACATTATCAAGGCGCTGTTGCCGTTCGTGAAACCGAGCCGACCTGTGGTGGTGTTTAGCACGACGCGGGAAATCCTGACCGAGTGCTACATGGAGCTGAAGGCGGCCGCCAACGTGACGTATCTGCGCATTACGTCCAACTGGATGCGGCAGTACCAGATTCTGCCGAACCGCACCCACCCGGACGTGACCATGTCCGCCAATAGTGGATACTTGCTGACGGGTTACACCATTCGATAGTGTATTTAGGTTGAGGACGTGAAATAAATTGAACTTATTTTTGAATTGAAACATGTGTGCGAGTTTGTGTTTCGGATCAAGTGAAAAGCCTTACCCACTTTTTTTTTCTTAATAAAGTCAAATACATTTTATGCATTTTTTTTCCTTGCTTAAAGATTTGCTCTTCCCTCTTCGTGAATCCTTCCTGCCTGATAACAGTGACATTACCATGCTCTAATGTTAATAAATTATCGTTACGTTTCCTTTCATTTTCTTGCTCTTAAAAGTATGTTCAAAGTATAATTTAGAAATCCTATCGTTCCTTTCGTTACTTAACGTTGCTGTGCAGCTTTCGTCACAATCCGTTCTTCCTCTGTTTGCGAAAAAAAAGCGTTCAAATAATAAACAAGATCGAAACAATCATGGTTAGTTTCTGCGCGGGGGGCTTGCGTGCTCTCAAACCCGGTAAATTATATATCAGTTTTGATAAGCTGTTACACTTTTCTTTTCTGGCTAACTGTTGTCTCTCTTAATAGTTAGAAGGTTACTTTTTTATCATCGTGTGTATGTGTTTTGCTTGTTTTTGCATTTACTTTCGTTTTGTTTTTTAGTGTTAGGTAGATTTTCTTTCATCAGTTATCAATAGTTTTTTTTATTATTTTTAGCATTTTTTTTCTTCATCTTCTTGTTAATATGTTTGTTTGTATAAACGTGATTATTATTTAAAATGTTCAACCACTGCTCATGCGCGCGCGCGTCGCGATCTCTGTCTCAGTTGTTTTTAACTTGATCGTTAGTCTGCTGCTTTCAGGGTGTGAGTGTGTATGAGTGTTGCTTTGTATAGAGAAATGGTGGTACAAAAAATATTGGTACAACAAAACAATTGCAAAAAACTTTGATATTAACTTTCTTCCCGTTGAGTAATTGTAAAAGCTAAAATAGTTTTTCTCTCTCAATCTGAAGTGTGTGTGTCGGTGACAAACGGACAATCTGTCTGTGGAGTATTTTCAGACCCGGAAGTGTGAGCAAAACGTGGTCTTAAAGAAACAAACAAATCATGCAGAAGAGAACAGGCTTCGACAATACGCTGAGTTCGATTATTCGGTGTCCGGGTTTTCTTTTCTTTTTTCTTTTGTATAAGAGGGCGGAAATGAAGGCAATATTAAGTGGGAAATATTGTGTGTGGGCTTTCCCGCGCGTGTGTGTATGTGCAACTAACGATGTTCTTTCCATCCGAAAGAATGCGCTTACCCAAACCCAGATCCAGAACCACCTCTCCTCGCTACTTAGGACGCTGCCTCCGACGTCGGTTCCTCTTCACCGGTTGCCTCCTCACCAGGGTCCTCGTTGGATTCCACAGCAGCCTCCGCCAAATCCGGCTCGTCGTCCGGATCGTCCGTCACTATGTGTATGCAGTTGGCCGTCGACGTCGAGTTGTTCTTGGAGTGGCGCAGCTGCTGCAGATAGTGGCGCTGGGTCGGCTTGTGAAGGGCCAGCTGCGCGAGGGCTTCCTCGATCGAGAACCACTGCCGCTTGCGGCCGATCGTCTTCGAGTCCTCCCACTCCTCCAGCTCCTGGGTGACGACCATGACGAACACCTCGGTCCGGTGCATGTGTTCAGTATTCTACAAATAAAAATTTAAACATCAGCAACTCAAAAACACCCACAAACATCACAAAAGCACTCACTTCGAAGATTCCTAGACATCGACCCAGTTCCCCGGTGACGCCTGCCTCCTCCAGGACCTCGCGCGTTGCTGTGAGGGAAGATTCTTCGTCCGGCTCGACGCCCCCGCCCGGGACGATCCAGAGCTCGGGCCGGCGGGACGATGTTACCAGGAGTACCTGTTGGAGAGAAGAAACGTTGAGATTAATGTACGTAACGTAACGTGATGTCAAATGAAACTCGTCGGCAAGCCACCCGAGCTACGATGCTATGGATGCGCATTAGGGTGCTTAGAAACTTATCTTATCCTATTAATACGATTGATAGGTGAGATTCGAAAATGACATTCTCTGATCAAGCCTAAATTTGGTATATTGATATTGATACTATCGAAACATGTAAGAATCCCGATTTTGAATCAAATTGGACCACCCCTTCTTTTTTGGCACCGCCTCGAAGTTTTGCGACTAACGTACGTTTTTTCTCAAGAAAAACCTCTCGTGCTCTTGGGCGCTGAATTTATTGGCAACATATTTCAAATTTTTGATCGGAATCTAGATCGGAATCAAACTTTGATGCATTTTGCGCAATTGAAAACTTGACATGTAACTTTCTTAATATACATGCGATTTAATTTTGAGTTGAACATCACCATCGTGTTTCTCAGACGATTTTACATAAGAATCATTGTTTCATGTTGGGAGAATTGCAATCTCTTGAGATAACGAATTGTAATCTTGCAGTTGCAGAATTTACCAAGCACGCGATCAATGTTGCCTAAAAAATCCAAGCAATCAAAAATCTGATGAATTAAGCATCCAATTTCCCTTAAAGATAGCTTGCAGGCCAAGGATTGATACCTAAGAGCATGCAATGGCACTGACCTTGTTGCGTGCTCTTCGGTTGACGTCCACGTAAGGAACATCCTGGAAGGAGCGTAACTAACTACATCCGTAGTTCTGTTAGATCATCCGAATTATCTTGATCAAAACAGTATAGCTCTGGTTCCTTGCGAGTGTCCTATTTTCTTACCTCCACGTTGGCTTGGTTTTTATGATGACCTAGCTGGTGGCCTGTGGAAACGGATCGTAAACCTTTGACCACCGCGGGTCAGAGTCGAGACGGCTAAAAGAAAGGGGCGCGACAATGTGGGAAAGGGAAGTAATTTGTGATTGTAGACGGTATTGTTTTGATTCGCAGTATGTTGAGTCAACTGCTGTGGATGTACCTGAAACATCGCACAACGGGGTTTCTCTTCTCTTCATTCTCAGCTACCACCTATCTCCTATTTTTATTTTGCTCTTCTGATTCCCAATTCTTCACTGATTCTTCTATTTAATATCCAACATTTGATTTTAATTTTACTAACATTTGATTCTCTTATCTCTCAAAGCTTTTCCACTCTTTTCTATCAATTGATACTGCTGTAACAAACTTTGTTTTGTTTTTTGTTTCCTTAAAAATATACTTTTCCTTAATGTACTAGTAATATCAAGTCTATTTATCATTCGCCTAATCTTTTTTGATTTTATTGCGAATTTATTTATTTGAATAATTCTTTATCTGTCCTATAAATTATGATTACTATAATCTAAGCTTGTTTTGTATCTCTATTTATTAACTATTGTCTAATTTTACATCTAATACATCTAGCTTCTCATTTTTATTCTTCAAAATACACTCATCATTCTCTTACTATTGATACTTGATATTTATAAAACAAACTCTCTTTTACAGTCAATTGTTTTCAATCTTCACCCTTTTTTCAAACAAGTGAGGTTTGAGCCCTTACTCAATTTATGGAATGGTAAAGGATTAACACAAATAATACTATTGTATTTTTGGTAAACTTTTAAAACATGCTTAGGACCAAAAATTGTAACAAAACACCGCGATAAAAGAAATAGCAACAGATAAACACGACTCAACAATAGGGAAGATTTCAGTCAAAAAAAAAAAAAAAAACAATTGAAAATTTGAATAAAGTGAGAAGTCATTTTTAATTTTAAAATTGTTGCCTTTTGCGGAATTTTCAAACGAATTTAAGAAATTTAAGAATTTAAGACTTTAAGAATTTAAGAATTTAAAAATATTTTTTTTTGTTCTCTTGATTGTTTTAATTTTTTATTTTTAAATATTGATATCTTTGATTTTTGTTTTCAAATTTTTTAAATTTTTGATACAAAAATTTCGAATCTTTTAGTTTCTTTTTTAATATGAATTTATTTTTTTGGGTTTTTTAATACTATTTTTCCTAATTTTATTTCCTAATTTCTGAATAATCCAGCTGTAATTTTTGAATGTTTGGATTTTTTTATTTTTCTTCAATAATGTTCAAATTAAAAAAAAAATCTACTGCTTGAATCCCATCTAAAATTCAAAGGCGGAGAAGCTTCTGTTACGTCCAATCAGGCTCATATTTGGGATAGAAGCACGTACTGTGGAACATGCCCAGTAATAATTTTTGTTACATCCAAATGTCTGTATCTTCAGGAAAAGTTTGAAATATGGTTAAGATTCACAAGATTAAAAAAAAAAAACAATAAATAAGGATAAAAAACATTACTCAAAACTTTAAAGAAATTAAATATTCATAGTCAGTATGTTTAAAAATGAGTTGAGTGTAACAACCCTGTTTTTCCACAAACTTTTGTTTTATTTCTTTAATTCTTGAATTTAATTCTTCAATTTTTAATTCCATTTCACCATCACTATTTTGCTTACATTTTAGATTACACAAAATTAGACTACTTTGGATCATTTTTAAATCATAGTTCAGTTTAATTTTGAGAATAATAAAAAAATAGATAACGAATACTAAAGTGAAATTTTGGAAAAAAAAATCTAGCCTTACAATTTTTTTAGAATTTTAGAATAAGAATTTAAAAAATTAAGAAACAATTCCAAAACATCAGAATTTCAGATTTTTTAAATTATTCAATTTTTCTGACAAAATGTATGATTTTCTCTATGGTCCCTATATGCTAAGCAAACGACCAATTTTAGAACAAATCTCTGAGGATGGTGGAGCAACTGCTTCATATTGTCCCACCCTGTGTGCGCTAGTAATTTGTAATTTTCAGTTGAACGGAAATCCAAATCAAATCCAAATTAGTTGATTTTTAAACCTAAACATATTGCAAACAAGCTACGCGATTTTCATCGTAACCCTTTTCTTAAGCATTTTTTATATGGAGTTCTGCGTTCTTTCCGGACTGAACAATATAAAAAATTAAATATTATCAATGTTGCAAAGTTCAAGGGCGAATTTTCAAAAAGAAATGAAATTTTGTAGTAATATTTTTAAGATCATCGAAATTCCCTGACCCAGCTTAAAATTCCCTGACTTTCCCTGACTTTTCCAGGTCAAATAAAATTCCCTGACAATTCCAGGTTTTCCCTGTTTTTTTTCCAGAAATCGACACCATGCAATAATGCATTCTGATTCTAAAACTTGTGAACTATTACAAAATAACAAAAAGTTAGTACTACAAAAGTTGATATTTTTTTCACGAATTCCTAACACGTATCAAAGAAAATAAAAGATGGTAATATTAATCAGGGAATGGTGAATTTTTATCAGTTTCTGATGAATTTTCATCAGGTTCACATTTTTACAGTTTTTGTTAGTTTAGTACTCAAAAAAGAGGTCATTTTCAACCTTCTAAAATTCAACATTTTTGCTTTGCATTTTTTTTTTGCTTGCTTGACAGACCACTTATTTGGAATTTACATTTACTTTTGCTTTTTTTCCCCAAACAAAAAATATGTTTGAGGGTTTTAATCTGTTTTAACAAAGGCAAGTTGCCTGCAAGTTTTTATTTTCCTATTTATTACTTTGAGACAGTGTAAACATGATTAATTACTGAAAACCAATTGACGAAACTATCAAGCTATAATTCTAAGCCAAAGTGCTGATGATATGCCTGTTTAACTAAGATTTATTTTTTATTTAAACGATTTACTCACCTCTTCTTCGGCCTCCGACCGCACGCAGATGCAGGCCGCTCGCCGCCGGTATCCGTCCTTATCATAGATTCGAGTTGAGTTAGGTTTCTCCTTCACCATCTTTTTTCAATCTAATATTCCCTTACTTGTAAGATTAAAAGTTTGTTTCTTGATTTTTTTTTTTGCAGAATTGCCGTTTCCGGAACTCGTCGGTAACAGTGGATGAAGGTGGTCTAGTTTTCTAGCTTGTTCTGTTTAGTTGGTGATTTTGGGTTCACCAATGGGAATTAATCCACCGGAATTCTATCCCGTTTTGGTACGGGTATTTCGAGAATGGGCACACGAAACAAAAAAAACACACACGCGCACGTTTACTTTCTTCTCACAATTGATTTCGTAGACTCCAGGAAACAATAACTGATAAACGCTTCTTGCACTTCGCTCGTCCTCGCGGTTTCCTCTTGTGAAATCTGCAATTAAAAGAGAGAAGACACTAATTAAAAATCAGTTTCCTTCTACAAGCTATTAATTTACAGAAATGTGTAACGGTCAGAGATTTGCTCTCGTGGCCACTTGGCCAGGTGCCCGCCGCCGACTTGCCAAGATGACCGGAAGCAATCGAACGCGGTTGACGAGTGTCGAATTTGCCACCTCCCCCCCAACAAGAAGATGAGTTTTTTTTTTGGATCTGGAGAGTGTGGATGGGGGAGCTAAGCGCTGCAACGAGGATGTGGGTGTGCTGGGTGTTTGCGCAGGTTTTAACGCCAGAGCGCGATTTTGTCCACCAACCGCTGTGGCGCTGAGGAGATCAATTTCGAATCGCACAGATTGATCGACGATCGTTTAATCGTGGGCGTGGGAACACCACTCTAGCGAGGGGGAATGTATGACCGTGTCGTATGTGGACAGCGATATTAATTTTGTTGGGATTAAATGTAGAAATGTGTTTTAAAAAGTTGTTATTTTTTCCAAAATTTATTCTCAAATAGATTCCAGATATCGATCCAGACCGCCCCCCACCCCCGCCGCGTTGATATAGCATACCGCGGGACACCTGGTTTGTGCAAAGTCGGCATTCGATGAGCAAGATAACGAAAATAAAAATCGTGTGTAAATTAATGAGAGTCCAGCGCGCGCGCGTGATTTGTATTTAATCCGACCGATTCGCTTGCGCACGCCTTATCCCCTCTCGTGCCCTCTGCTCTCACTCTTTCGGTGCGTGGCGTTTGCAAATATGTAATTAATTAGGTTGATAATTTTTACACGCAGGAAAGTGGCAAATTCGCAGTTGTGACTTTAACATTTTGCCGTAGTCCACGTAGAAAGAGTATTAATGGATCGGGTCTTCCGAAAAAAAAATGCTGATTTTAATAAGATGCTCAAAAATACATTGTTGTTTTGAACAAAAGGGGTTCAGCATGAAATCGTGTGAAATGCGTGATGTGCAATGTGAAAAAATGTCAATCAAAGATATTTGCCAGCTTAAGTTCACGTTGCATTTTTTGAGAATGATAATTGGCTTGCGTTAATCGCAGCAATGATTATCGCCTCTTTTATCACGATAATAATCCAAGCTGAGAGGTGATAATTTGCGATTATTTCTGTTATTGGTTCTTGCTTTTTAAACTACATTTCGAAACAATTTATGAAATAATAAATATTATTAACTGTATTTTTGAAATATGGGATCAACGTTTTTTTTTTTTTACATATTTTCGTCTCTAAGCAATTTATAATAAAATAGTACAATAGTCTTTAGTCACTCCACAAATGAGTCAATCTATCAAGTGCATATCTGGAGTTTTTTTTGAAAAGGTCCAATAAACCAAATTTTCAGTTTTTGCTTTTTGGGTGTTTTTTGATACCCCTGACTCAAGACGGTTTTAAAAACACCCAAAGAGCAAAAACTGGAAATTTGGTTTATTGGACCTTCTAAAAAAAAACAAAAAAAAAAAAAAAACTCGAGATATGACCATTCTTATGTAAAATTGTTCAGCTGCCTCGGTTAGGCACGGCCCTGTGCCTAACAGAAGCACAGAGCTTAGGGACCATCCATAAACCACTAGGACACTTTAGGCGGGGGGGGGGGGGGTATGGCGATTGTCCACGATCCATACAAAAAAGATTTTTTTTGTATGGACAATTGTCCATGAGGGGGGGGGGGGGGGTAATAGATTCCCAAAAAAGTGACCCCGTGGTTTATGGATGGTCCCATTATGGCATTTTGGCAATATGGAAGGTCTTGACTATAATCGTATGAAAAATCATACTAACATAAAATGGAGTGTTATGGAATCGGGATGATGTCAGCTATCGATTGCACTTATAATAACATGAAAATTTTCACAAAAATACGTATTTTTCCTGTATTTTGAAAATGCAATGTTTCTCGAAAACGTTACTTAATCCACCTTAAGCGGGTTGGTGCCTTCCTCACATTCATGTTGTATTTTAGGTTGTATTTACAAATTAATTTAAGAGTTTTTTTTTATGTTTTTTTTTAAATTATTTTATTAAAAATATAATTTTATTTTTATTTTTTTATAATTCTTGTTTTTACCAGAACAGCAATTTTTAATTCCTTTTTAACCAATTCTCCAAAATAAAGAAGAAAGGGGGAGGGCTGCAATTGAATTTAAAAGTGCTGATATGCCAACATTAGGTGCACAATGGAATTGCATGCTGTCCCCCTAGTTCTAGTAAACAATGTCTCATGAGTTGTATATTTCAGTAAAAAGTTCGTGTTAATCTTTGTCGAGACAAAATTCTAGAGTACTTTTTCAAAAGGTCCTATGTGCAAAAACCTCAATCTGAGAAATTTGATGACAAAGTTTTGGTGCACATTTTTAAATCTCATTTCAACACGCTTGGGTATTTTTCGATTCTGAAAACGCCCAAATGGGTCTAGAGTTATGCTTTTCAAGTGTGCAACTCGGGATCATATAAAAGTTAATATTACACTTAGTTCTGAAGCAATTTGGTTCATACAACCTATGAGTGCACATAGGACACGTTCATAGGACAAATTTTGCACATAAGACTTAACGCATTGGACTATATTCATGTGGCATTTCACATAAAACTTTATGAAATAAAATTTAAATCTCGATTTAAAAAAACAATACTTTTTTGATAACAGTGTATGTCCAACCCTCTCGCAACGTGTAGGCAACAGCTGATGAAGAGCATGAAATATTTCAATGCTTCCAGCGCGTGAGAGGAGAGAGAAACCGTTATAACCAATCAGACTTCTGTCAGATGGGTGGCGGGTAGGATAATTTACGATGTTAAATTAACCAATGCGCCAATGTAAACAATGATTATTGTTTACCTTGGCGCATTGGATATTTTGACATGGAAAATTGTCCTATCCGCCTATCATGCTGTGAGCGCACATACTACTGTTGTGTTTAATTTTTTAAAGCAATAGCAATCAATGTACGGTCGAATACAGGTGCATTTTTTATGGATAAATAATAAGGTGAGATTGTACATCGAATAAAATAATTTCAGCAACTGCAAAGCTTTTAGCTTCATTGCGTCAAAAATTAAATAGGACCACCGTTCGATCTTGCGCTGCGCTTGGCGGGAAAGGGGACGGCCAAGGGCGGTCGAATCTGGTACCTGGACGACGAGGATGTCCTCTACATCGACGTGGTCCTCTCTGGTCGGCCCTCAATGACTCTGTTCTCGTGCATCACGACGTTGACATTGCGTGCTGGTATCACGGCTGGTATCAAAGCTACAAACAAAGGACAATCGGCTCAGAAACAACTCCGCCAACCTGCGCAAACGAGAATTTGTGTACAACTTCAGGAAGGTGATTATGAGCAGAATTCAAACAAAACAATGTAATTGGGCCAACATGGGTTTGTAAAGAAACCTAATGTAAACTCCACTGACGTGCTCTTACCAAGTCGGCCTGGGTTTGATCCCAGAAGGTCTCGGTGACATTTTGTGAGATGAGATTTGTTTAATCACGCCTTCCGTCGGACGGGAAAGTAAATGTTGGCCCTGTCTAACCTAGAGGTAAGGTCGTTTGCTCAGTCCAGGTGTAGGAGTCGTCTCCCTGGGTCTCTTACCTCGGTGGAGTCGCTGGTAGGCAGTTGGACTCACAAATCAAAGGTCGTCAGTTCGAATCCCGGGGTGGATGAAAGCTAAGGTTTAAAAAGAGGTTTGCAATTGCCTCAACAATCAAACCTTCGGACACCTAGTTTCGAGTAATTCATCTCGCAATCGAGTTGAATTAGAGCTGGTTTAATCAAACAAATGGGCATGGTTGTGTCCCCGCTGATGGACGGATATAAAGACTTTTTTTTATAGAGAAGAAAAAACAAAACCTGTTTCCAAATTGAAACAAATCACCTTCCTATTATTTGAATTCTATCCCTTGAACAAAAAAGATAGCCCAATTAATTTTAAACATTTTTTTGTATTTTCACAGTTTATACAACACATTCACATCGTATTCTTTGTCTTCATACTCCTACAACCTACATCTAAGTACCATCTTCTTCCTCTTCATCCGGACTGAAAGATCTGTTTATGGAGTTTTGCCGACACAACACGATCCACGGCATCAGCCGCATTGGATCGCGGCATCGAATGCTTTTTGAGAAGTTCTGTAAAAAGTTCTGCTCTGTCGATGTACGACTGTGGAAAGCTGATCGACGGGATGTACCGAAAGTGGGATGAAAATCCCGTGATTGTAACGTTTGACGAGGTCACCCCAGTTTGGGCGATTCCGTTTCCGGCCGTGACGATCTGCTTGGAGACGAAGGTCGTATGGAGCAAGGTGAACTGCGTCACTCTCGTCCAAACTTTGATCACCTCCATCACATGGTGAATCGTTGACTTCAAGATTCGGCAACGTCACCTGATCACTTCGATTAGCCGGTGTTTCCCGAGGCGAAGTGGGGCTTGTCGACGTTTCCGTCGACTTCGGCTGCGGTTTATCCTCAGTGGAACGCAAAACTGTAAAGAAAAAGCTTAGATTGTAACCAACAATAAGCAAAAATGTTAGATTAGCATACCGGCCGATGCCGAAACTGGACGATCCAACAATTCCTTTCCAGATCGTGTTTGGACCGAAAGATCGATTGCGGCGGGGAATGCTGGACCTGTCATCGGGATGCAAACTGTAAGGGATTGGACATCTGGTCTCGGGGCGTGGCCTGCCCATCCTGCAAATAACCATTTATCTGCGATAGAAGGTTTCAGCGAGCTGTCATCCATTTCTGCGAGAATAATTCACGTTAGGTACTATTTCATCATAAAAAATAAACAAATACAAACCATCAACGGAAACTGCTGGAAAATTCTCAACCTCTTCTCTTTGACTATCGAGTCCCGCAGCAAATGAGGTATTCTTGATTCAGGCGTAGATGTGGGCGCGTTGAAATCGCCGAACGTAATGTCAAGAACGGTCAAATTCCCGGAATCTTCTTTTTGTTTCTGATGTTTCATCTCTGCAACTAAATGATTTATGTAACTTGCATCTTTCGGTTTAAACAGTTCAATTTACATACCGGTCCGTTCCTTCAATGGACTTGATGTGGGTGTCGCTTCCTTCTCTGGGTATTCCAAATACGACAGTACCAAAGCTGGCCGTTCGGATGGCATCCGATGATCACCTGTCTTGGCATCGATATCTTGCGGATTACACCTTGGTCCGTTAAGCTCAACCAGGAGCTTTCGATGAGTTGGAGCAGGTGGGCGAATTTTGTTTGAACTTTTCACAACTGTAAACGGAGGCCCTGAGTCGGAACTAAAGCAAAGCAACTTTACCGGAATCGAAATTCCATTTCTGGACAACCGGATCTCCCGCTGCTTGTAGAGGACCGGGAGACTTCCGTAAATGATCTTTCGGCGATAAATGACAACCGAGAAGTACCGGAGCGTGTGCAAAACACCGAGCAATTCTCACTAGTGTCAAAACAAAAAATATGTTTTTTTGTTCAATCCAATTTATGCTCGCCTTTGGCTCGCATTCAATCAATCCTATCTGTCAAATTCGAGAGAGGGCGGGTAGGTCGTTTTGCACTATTCCTTTCGACTTTGGCAACATTGAAAAATTTCATGCTCTCTCCCAGCTGATGACTACACTCTGCGCGAGATTCGGATATATTGTTCATTGTACATAAATTGAAGATTGTAAAATAAATTAGTTTCATACAAGAACGACGTATAATTTATTTTTTTAATTATCAATTATATCTTTAACATAGGTCATTTTGATGTGAGCGTATGTGCATGATGATTAAAATATATTTATAATTGCTCATAGGTCGATTTGCTACCGTTCTATGTACACGTTCGACTAGAATGCACATAGAACAACCAGTTGGTAAAATGACCTATAACCATTTTGTTTAAAATTTATTGAGAATAGTTGTAGGTTGTTTTGTAGATAAATAATATATTTAAAAATATAAGAGTTTCAAGAAATCGGGTTAGCGGATAGTATAGTTTTTAGTACACCGAATATAATGCAATAACTAACTCAGTTTGTTTACTTTTGGCGCATAGGACCTTTTGAAAAAGTACTCTAGAAATGATGTATTCAGCAACATAATTAGTACAGACTTTTTCCCAGAAGAGACGCAGACACTGCTTAAGCAATGTGGCAACCGGGCATGCTGCGCGACTCTCGCGCGTAAGCAAAAAGACCCAGCCTTTGAGGTTATGCCAAAATCACCCTTTTTTGTAAGTACAAAAAAACCTTTTCTTGGCATAACTTTAAAAGTACTTCACTAAACAGAGTAAAATTTAATAGGGTCGTAGGGGACCCCAAAACGAACAGAATAAGGCGGATCCGGCCAAAATCGGTTCAGCCAGTTCTGAGATAATCGTGTGGAAAAAAATCATGTCTACATACATCCCCACAGACATTTGTTTAGAATTGATTCTGAGTCGATCGGTATACGTAAAGGTATATCTAGGAGTCGTATTTAAGAAGTTCATTTATCGAGTGATTTTATAGCCTTGCCTCATTGAGGTGAGGAAGGCAAAAATACTAAAAAAAATATTGTTATTGCAATATGCTGCCGTTCTACGCATAATTGTCCCATGTTCAAAAAAGTGCAACTGAGAAAAACGCGATTGAAATTTTTCGACCGATTTCTGTGTTTCTACAAACGATTGTCCCGCGGGTTCCTATTCGCCCTATGTGACCTTAATCGCCCCATTTTTTAGTTTATCACCCTTATTTGTGATTCTCTTGCTATACAACAGGTAAACAAGACATAATGCTTAGTAAAACTAATGATTCCGTGTAAGAAAATACTTGGTGGGACATTTATGTGTAGAAGTTTAACGATGGGACACACAGACTCGGTGTTGTTTTTAATGAGCTTCCGGACAAAGTACCAGATTTTATGTGTTTTTCTTAAAGTACACATCAAACTAAAATTAAAAATTTCATAAAGTCAAAATCATCCAAAACTGACAAGGGACAATTATGCGTAGAACGGCCGTATGGATATCAAATAATCGGGATTTTTCATACATTTCAAAAGTATTTTTTTTGAAAATAATAAAAAAAACACAAAGATGGGTATTTTTGAAAAAAAAGTTACTTAATCACCATTAGGTGGTTGGTGCCTTCCTCACATTTAAAGTGTAATGCTAGGTAATATCGGAAGTCCGGCCTCCCCAAAATTCATAAATAACACTTAAGTGCTTATAACTTTTGATAGGGTTGTCAGATCTTCAATCCTTTAAACTCGTTGAAAAGGTCTTTCGAAAACCTTTCTAAAAATATATAACATGACGAATTTCTTACAAAAACCACCCTTTTTACAATCTTCCGGACTTTTGTTAAAATCGTTTTTTTTTAGTATAACTTTTGAAGTACTTAACTAAACTTTATCATTTTCAATAGCGACTTATGGGACCCCAAGACGGATCAAATGAGACCAAAACGGTCCAAATCGGGTCAGCCAGTGCCGAGATAACTCAGTGCAATTTTTTTTATCAACATCCCACCACACACACAGACATTTGCTTAAAATTTGATTCTGAGTCGATATGTATACATGGGAGGTCAAATTAAGAATTTCGTTTTTCGAGTGATTTTATAGCATTTCCTCAGTAAGGCGAGGAAAGCAAAAACTCTAAATTTTAGTTTTTTTTTTACAATATGGGTATCAAACGATCGGGATTTTTTCAAACATTTCGAAAGTCATAACACATTTTTTTTTAATTTTAATTTTTTTCACAAAAATACGATTTTTTGAAAAAAAATGAATTTATTTTTTCGCAATATGGGTATCAAATGATCGGATTTTGCCTTTTTTATGCATTTCGATTGTAATAGCACCATTTTTTGAAAATACTAAAAAAAATCACAAATCTACGTATTTTCGAAAAAATACTCGATGTTTAAGTTTTTTTTCATTATGGGTATCAAATGGTTGGGATTTTTTTTATAAATTTCGAGTATAGCATAATTATTTTGAAGAAATACTCAAAATTTCAAAGTTTCAAAATTTATTACATTCGAAATGTTTGAAAAAATTCCGATCATTTGTTACTTAACTAAAATTTTGAGTGTCTTTTTTTCGAAAATACGTATTTTTGTGAACATTTTGAGTATTTTCAAAAAAGGTTGTTATGACATTAGAAGTGTATGAAAAAAATTCGATCATTTGATACAAATACTGCAAAAAATTTGAGTATTTTTCCAAAAAACATGCAGTTTTGGTAAAAATTTCAGTATTTAAAAAAAAAAAGTATGTCGAATGTATGACAAAAACACGAACATGAGCAATTCTCGCTAAAACCGTCCCACTAGATTCACATGTTCTCGAATCGTTATGGCAATATTCTCATTCGATTAGGTGCGCCATAAAAACCATAAAACAACCTTCGTACCAATGAAAATGTTAGCCGTTAGCCACCTGTAAAGAAAAACTTGTTGTGAACAATGGATTTTTTCGAAAAAATGCCCTAATTTGGAGAAATGATATCTCCCAAAATCCATTACTAAACATCAAAAAGTTATATATAGTTGGAAAGGTATTTGCGAGGGCTTTCCATCGCACTTTGATAAACATTTCAAAAATAATTTTTTGAAGGGTAATTTTAAGGGTTTTTGGAAACTTACTCTTAATTTTGAATTTTGATCGTGTTCGCAACCACTTATCGTTACTGAACTATTTTCATTCGAAAGATTGGACGATTTTGCATAAAATTAACTTGAGAAAAGTAGTGTAATGACATAGTTTTCGTATAGTTATTAGCGGATGAAAGAAATTGGTAAAATTTCAGTTAAAAATAACCAAAGCTCAGACTTCACATATGATCCTAATTTACAGGCAAAACAAAGCAGGATTGAATTTGAGCTTAATGTACAGTCATATAAAGCAAATCTGGACATATAGGATGAATAGGGACAGCTATTTCAACTACGCTTTCACTCATCAGATCATATTTTTAATTTGTTTATATAAAAACATACATAAACAAACAAGTTTCTAAATTTTAAGCTTTGAAGTACTCTGAAAACTAATGTTTCCGTTTTAACCAAAATAACTTATTTTGATTCAACATGTTTGACCAAAAAGTTTAAAGTTGACCCCTGAAAAAATATCCTAGCCTTAGCAAAGTCGCACAAAACCTAAAATAAATAAAGTTGTTTTTTTGAATGGTTTTTCAGATACAAATTTAAGTTGAAAAAAAAATATGGCGAACTTTTAGATAGAATCTAGCTTGAAAGCGGATTTTTATTGTTAAAAGTACACACAAAACTATTTTATGTGTATATTTGCAAAACAAAGAGCCTACACGATGATTAATCTTCTATTAGCATTCACAACTCATGAGCGCAGTTCAATGGAGTGAAAGAGAAACAACCTCAACTGGTTTACACAAGTTATCCCAGTTAGTAGTGGTTCCAATGTTTTCTCATTAAAAAAATATTTGCCAATTTGGCTAGAGTCCTTCCAGCCCAAACTATTTCGCCACCCCCATTACACGGAATCAGCAGAGAGTGTCCTGCCGAATAATCTCACCACACGGCCGCAACATTGTTTGTGTTGTTGTGTTTTGAATGTGGGTCACACCACGCTCAATTTGTGACCATTTTGGCCGCCACATATTCGATCGAGTTTCGGCAAAATGTTCTCCGAATAGGAAATGAATTGATTGTTTCGTTTTTTTTTCGCTCTCCTACGGATTCGTCCAGTTCCAACTTTGAACCTTGCTTGCTTGTCCTCCGCTCTACCCCATTCCTCTCCCAAGCGAAAAGTTGATAATCGCAAATGTTTTCTTCCAGCAGCGGTCGCTACGGCAGTTTTATTCTTCTCGCGGATTCCCGTCGTCGTCGTACTTTTGTAATCGCGAAAGGCAACCTTCAAATTAACCAACTCTCCTTTGCCAATCATCGCCCAGCTCTCTTCCATCCCTGCCCTCTCCAGCTGCTGATTTTGCGGCTGTTTCAACCATTTTTACACCTGTTGACGGGGGGAGGCAAATTCGATTCGCTTTCTTTCTCTTTCCTAGCGATCACAGCCGAACTTCCGGCCGTCTACCCCAATCGGTACTCACCACCGGTGGAGCGGATTTCCGGTTCCCGGATTGGCCACGCGACAACAGCAGACACACAAGCACACGCACGCACCCACAAACGCAGCAGCTAGCTGCGGTCGATGGCCGTCTGTTGTAAAGGTTTGCTAATTTGGGCTGTTTCCGGCAAAGCATCCATCTTGGGGTGGAAGAAGCTACTGCCGAGAATCGCTTCTCTCGCTGGGCTTCGTCGTCGTCGTCGTTCCGCCGGGATGTCCGCGCTCTCGTCAATGGACGACCCGCTCGCCGGTCAACACAGTGTCCGCGGGGAGCTGCTCCTCCTACTTCTCCCACCAAACCCACAAACCGAAACAGAACCCAGGAACCACAATCGGCGATTTCCTCGCGAAAAACGCCAACAAAACCCACTTTTCACAGTCGCAATCGACGCGACGCCTTCCACCAGACAGTCCGCGCCACGAGTCGTCGATTTCGGAACCGCACACACGGATTGTGGTCCGGATTTTCGCGACACGATTCCTCCGATGGGAAATTATTAACTCACAAAAACCTCGAACAAGAAGACAACACCGACTTTGGCTGACGGCTGAAAGCGCTGTCATCGGCCCACTGTGAAAAAAATGGTGGTTCGGTTTCCAAAGCGGTCCTAACTGGAAATTCAAGAATATGTAGTGAAGGTGCTCACAGTATTTATTTATAATGCGAGGATTTATTTTTTGGTTATTGAGTCCTAAAAATTAGTTTAGATCAAGGTTTAGATTCTCGTTTAGATTGTTTATTATTCTTATACACAAAGCGATGAGGATAATATTTCAAATTACAATGATATTTTAAATTTCAAAAAGCTCTGAATGGGCTCAAAAATGCAACAAGTTTGAAGCTTCTCAACTTTTAAGCATTTTTTTTTTGAAGATTTCCATCCAGATCAACTCAATTCAACCTGAAGTACAGGATATCTAGGACTACCATTTAATACTGCGAATGGAAAGTTTAACAAATAAAATATACGATTTTTCTTCAAGTGAATTTTGCAGGTGTACATTTTTTCTCAGGGCAATGATTCAATTTCCTGTAGATAATTTTATAGAATTCGAGCCAATTTCACATGAGAAATATGTATAAAATATTTATTTTCATCCATTTAGGCCGTTGCAAATATTTTTCAAAATTTATGTCGCTTTATTGTATTGCTTTACTGCCGTTCTACGCATAATTGTCCCATGTTCAAAAAAGTGCAACTGAGAAAAACGCGATTGACATTTTTCGACCGTTTTTTGTGTTTCTACGCATAATTGTCCCGTGGGTTCCTATTCAACCTATAAGTCCCTTATCATCCCAGTTAGCAATTTATCACTCTTATTAGTAATCCTCTTGCTATACATGTGTGAGTCTATAAACCCACTCGGGAAATCGCCCGCCGGGAGAATCGGTGCGGCCTCACATCCGATCCGACCGAGCGTCACACTAGTAAAGAGGCCGGGAGCTGGACCTGCTTTGTCAGCTGTCACCGCACCGTTCGTGTGGCTGCGTCCATGCGCTGTCAGTGCATGGCTGCGTCAAGCCCAGCGTACGAGGGGCCTATTCGACCCGATCCAGTGGAGTGCGCTCACATACATCGCAATAGGGTGTATCACTCCACACATCTCTCCTCTTCTCCATAAAAAAATATTGTTGAAACAATTGAACCATGAAATAAATGCCACGACTACAGAGCGGCATTCCTATGCAATCTGCAAAAGTTTCCATTAAAACCAAAAAACCAAATCCTCAGTAACCTTCGGATCCATTGCCAACATTGATCAAAAAAGAAGGATACGTTAGAATTTCTAACAAGCATATCACTTAACGCATTCAACTAAACTGATATTCATGGCTTAGCCCACTGTTAGTCCATCTCAGCTTTGACTAAATCACCATTTGAAATTAGCTAATTTTGGTTTTCTAATTAAGGATTGTAATTTTCGTGATTTTCTATTTTCTCTCTCTCTCTTTCTCTCTCTCTATATATCTTTCTATCTCTCTGTCTCTCTCTCTCTCTCTCTCTATCTATCTCTCTTTCTATCTATCTCTCTTTCTATCTATCTCTCTTTCTATCTATCTATCTTTCTATCTATCTCTCTTTCTATCTATCTCTCTTTCTATCTATCTCTCTTTCTATCTATCTCTCTTTCTATCTATCCCTCTTTCTATCCATCTCTTTTTCTATCCATCTCTTTTTCTATCTATCTCTCTTTCTATCTATCTCTCTTTCTATCTATCTCTCTTTCTATCTATCTCTCTTTCTCTCTTTTTCTATCTTGGTTTCTGTAAACCATTCTGGCATATAACCTACTTTATCGTAATTAAGGTATGGATTTGCTTAAATTACACTACCAAATGATTCAAGTCTTATTTTCCACTCTCTTTATTGACCTACATTCTGGCAAACACAGCACTACATACAGAAATTCCTAAAATCCTTACAACTTGTCAATATTTCTTGCTATTTTCCACGGTAGGCCCATCTGACCTCCATGCCCATCGCGATTCATTTTTTTTTTTTTTTGTTGGAACAATCGCGGCCTTCCACGGCGGGCCAATCTGACCCACCGTGCCCAACGCGACAAAATGTTCCACTGAACGCGGCCTTCCAGGCTATTTTCCACGGCAGGCCCATCTGACCTACGTGCCCATCGCGATTCTTTTTTTCTTGGAACAATCGCGGCCTTCCAGGCTATTTACCACGGTGAGCCAATCTGACCCACCGTGCCCAACGCGACAAAATGTTCCACTAATCGCGGCCTTCCAGGCTATTTCCCACGGCAGGCCCATCTGACCTCCGTGCCCATCGCGATTCTTTTTTTCTTGGAACATTCGCGGCCTTCCAGGCTATTTACCACGGCGGGCCAATCTGACCCACCGTGCCCAACGCGACAAAATGTTCCACCAATCGCGGCCTTCCAGGCTATTTTCCACGGCAGGCCCATCTGACCTCCGTGCCCATCGCGATTCTTTTTTTCTTGGAACAATCGCGGCCTTCCAGGCTATTTACCACGGTGAGCCAATCTGACCCACCGTGCCCAACGCGACAAAATGTTCCACCAATCGCGGCCTTCCAGGCTATTTCCCACGGCAGGCCCATCTGACCTCCGTGCCCATCGCGATTCTTTTTTTCTTGGAACAATCGCGGCCTTCCAGGCTATTTACCACGGCGGGCCAATCTGACCCACCGTGCCCAACGCGACAAAATGTTCCACCAATCGCGGCCTTCCAGGGTATTTTCCACGGCAGGCCCATCTGACCTCCGTGCCCATCGCGATTCATTTTTTTTTCTTGGAACAATCGCGGCCTTCCAGGCTATTTACCACGGCGGGCCAATCTGACCCACCGTGCCCAACGCGACAAAATGTTCCACTGATCGCGGCCTTCCAGGCTATTTTCCACGGCAGGCCCATCTGACCTCCGTGCCCATCGCGATTCTTTTTTTCTTGGAACAATCGCGGCCTTCCAGGCTATTTACCACGGCGAGCCAATCTGACCCACCGTGCCCAACGCGACAAAATGTTCCACTGATCGCGGCCTTCCAGGCTATTTTCCACGGCAGGCCCATCTGACCTCCGTGCCCATCGCGATTCATTTTTTTCTTGGAAAAATCGCGGCCTTCCAGGCTATTTACCACGGCGGGCCAATCTGACCCACCGTGCCCAACGCGACAAAATGTTCCACTGATCGCGGCCTTCCAGGCTATTTTCCACGGCAGGCCCATGTGACCTCCGTGCCCATCGCGATTCTTTTTTTTCTTGGAACAATCGCGGCCTTCTAGGCTATTTACCACGGCGGGCCAATCTGACCCACCGTGCCCAACGCGACAAAATGTCCCACCAATCGCGGCCTTCCAGGCTATTTCCCACGGCAGGCCCATCTGACCTCCGTGCCCATCGCGATTCATTTTTTTCTTGGAACAATCGCGGCCTTCCAGGCTATTTACCACGGCGGGCCAATCTGACCCACCGTGCCCAACGCGACAAAATGTTCCACTGAACGCGGCCTTCCAGGGTATTTTCCACGGCAGGCCCATGTGACCTCCGTGCCCAACGCGATTCAACCAAATTCCATTCTGTCAAACTCAGTTTCACTTTACTCACCAAACGAACAAGCTCGCGCCTTTGTTCCACTCCAATCCTTCCTCCATAAAAAAAAACAAAAAAAAATCCTTTTTTTCACAAATCAACAGCACCAAACAAACAAATCTGCACAAGAAACACGTCGGCAGGCGATTTCCCGACGGTTCTTTGAAGTTGAAAATAAAATTTCAACTCCGTCACGGTCGCCAATGTGTGAGTCTATAAACCCACTCGGGAAATCGCCCGCCGGGAGAATCGGTGCGGCCTCACATCCGATCCGACCGAGCGTCACACTAGTAAAGAGGCCGGGAGCTGGACCTGCTTTGTCAGCTGTCACCGCACCGTTCGTGTGGCTGCGTCCATGCGCTGTCAGTGCATGGCTGCGTCAAGCCCAGCGTACGAGGGGCCTATTCGACCCGATCCAGTGGAGTGCGCTCACATACATCGCAATAGGGTGTATCACTCCACACAATACAGTAGGTAAACAAGACACAATACTTCGTAAAACTAATGATTTCGTGAAAGCAAATACTTGGTGGGACAATTATGCGTAGAAGTTCAACGATGGGAAAACAGACAGCTGCAGCTTTGTTGACAAACAAACGGAGCACGCGTCGCGTGATGGTGGCATCGAGCCAGCATTAGGGGTGATCATGTGGTTAAAAATTAAACTTTTCTCAAGAAAAATAATAAAAAAAATACTGACTGAATATAACATTTGCGAGCATGTTCAAACAATTATTCCTAATGTCGCAGAAGTGATTAAAAATCAAAATTTTAATCCATATTTTTTCTATAACTTGAAATTTTTCACTCCAATTAAGAACCCCTACTGCCCCTGACCGCATACATGCCCCATATGCATTTTCATCACTTTTGAGTTAATGATGCAGTTCACTCAAAGTAAAAAGTATCCCTTTAAAAGGGTATCGAAAATGTACTGAATTTGACATACCTTTTTAAAAGGGTGACGCCGGGTGAACTTTAAAAAAGGATAGAAAGTATCCTTTATGAGGATTGAAAGTACCCTTTTGAGGGATACTTCTGACTTTGAGTGTTTGATTGAAAATAGTGTGCTCTTTCAGAAAAGCCTATAACATCAGGTTCTTTGTTCTAGAAATCAGGAGGAAATCCAGTTTTTTTTGTGAAAACTTAACACGTAGCCCGTAGCGACGTAGCCTTATGTGTGGGACAAACTTCAAATGCGTTTTTCTCAGCATGCTGTTTTTGCATATGGGACATTTATGCGAACATGGGCAGCCTAGGTCTATTCACGACCGTTTCCAATGACCGTGAGAAGATGCCAGAAAATCCAGCTACCAACTAAATCTACAATAACTTCTATCTTATGATAAACATTGAATCTATGATTATAATATTTGATTTCTTTTTTCAAAATTCTTGGGGAGGAGGAATAATGGTCTTGAAAACTAGTCAAGGGGGCAATGAAATGAAAAAAAATTAAAACCACTGGCTTCAAATCATATTTAGCATGTTTGGGATCGATTAAAAATATACCGTCAACTGGAGCGAATTGGGACTGCAGTTTTAACCATGTTAGAGCACAATATTTTGATTTTTCTGGTTGCTTTCGGATCGAACAGATGCAGACCAACAAAATGTGTACATCCATTTCCAAATTTTAAACCTTTAAGTGCTCTAAATACTGCTGTTCCTATTCAGACTGTTGTCCCGATTCACCCCAGATGACGGTACTGATTTTTTTTAATTCCATTGTACAGTAGGAGGGCCTCGTGGCGCGGTGGTTAGCGGCTTCCGCTGCCGATCCCTAAGTTGCTATGGGGCGCGGGTTCGATTCCCACCTTATCCTCCAGGCCTTCTATCGGATGGGGAAGTAAAACGTCGGTCCATTTGCGTAAAAGAGGTTTTGGGTGACTCACCACTCATAACCTTCGGACGCCTAGAAATGAGCAGAAACTTGCAACAGAGCCCACAAAAGACCCGGGGTCGTTAATTTGGATTGCTTTGCTTTGTACAGTACTGCAAAAAGTTAAATCAAAACTCTTCGACAAAATTTCTGTCCATTCTTCTCTATGGCTGACTTCTCTATGTCGGGAACCGTGGTGTAGGGGTAAGCGTGGTTGCCTCTCACCCAGTCGGCTTGGGTTCGATCCCAGACGGTCCCGGTGGCATTTTTCGAGACGAGATTTGTCTGACTATGCCTCCCGTCGGATGGGGAAGTAAATGTTGGCCCCGGTCTAACCTAGAGGGTTAGGTCGTTAGCTCAATCCAGGTGTAGGAGTCGTCTCCCTGGGTCCTGCCTCGGTGGAGTCGCTGGTAGCCATTTGGACTAACAATCCAAAGGTCGTCAGTTCGAATCCCGGGGTGGATGGAAGCTAAGGTGTAAAAAGAGGTTTGCAGTTGCCTCAACAACCAAACCTTCGGACACCCTAGTTTCGAGTAGGAATCTCGCAATCGAGAACGCCAAGGCAATGATGTAGAGCGAATAATTTGATTTTTTTTTCTTCTCTATGGCTTAGAAGTTGCGGTTTGTCCAGTCATCCCACATATTCGGAACACCCACAAATTCGGAACACTTTTGTGATAATTTGTCAATAGCATGCCAAATGCATCTTTTGTGTCGACCCTACTATTTTTAGGACCTTTATTTGGACATTCTCTTGCTATTTCACTGGTAAAAGAAGTACTTTTTGAACTTTTTATTTATTTCAAGACTATTTCATTCAGAGCAGCAAAACACTGCCTCGAAATTGCTTGATCCATAATTGTGGGATGTTATTGTGCCTCCCACAATTGTGGAACACCTGAATTCTACTGATATTTTCACAAAAAAGTTATCAGACCATTTATAAAACATAACTAAGCTTGAGTTTCGTTGGTTTCAGTGCGCGAAGTCATTATTTTGTAAAAAATACGTACTCATGGAGAAAACCAAAGTTTGTTTACATCCGTAAGAAAAAAGTGTTCCGAATTTGTGGATTTCAAGGGTCAAAGTTTTTCTTCAATAACTTGATATAAAAGTTAAATTTGCAGTTGTTCGATATTGCATTCGAAAGATTGCAAGAAAAGCTTTCAAATGAAGGTAAAAGCGAATCATTAAGGTGAATTATCGATTTGCTATGTTTTTTTGAACATTGGCCGATCTGTAAACTGTTCCGAATATGAGGGATGACTGTACCCTAGGGTGCCCAGAATATGGGACATTTTCTCAAAACCTCGCTCCACAAACTGAATATTGTTCCTTGAGCTATTTTAGGACTCTGGGCCAAATTTGAGCAAAATCGGTCTACATTTACCCATTGATACTCGGAGGTGAAGTTTGTATGGAAAAAATCGAAAAAATGTATGGAAAACCCAACTTTCTTACGGTTTGTTCTCCAAGGCGCGCTACTTCCATCCAAATATTCCCAAAAGTGAGATTCTTATTGAAAATTTAATGCTCTACAACTTTGTAGAACATACCAAAGCTGTATAACTTGTTCCTGAAAAGTTATTAGCGATTTAAAAAAGTCTTTTTTGTATGAAAAGCATTTTTTTCACCAACTTTAGGCTCGGGTATCAATGGGTTAATCTCAACCAATTTCGCTCAAAATTTACACAGATGCTTAAAATAACCCAAAAAACCGTTTTCCGCTTGTGGAGCAGGGGGTCATTTTTTCTGGGCACCCTACTGTTCCCCTGGTTTTTTTGTTTGGCCATTGCACATATTTTTGAAAGTTTATGTCACCCCCCCTCCTTCAAAATCAGTTCAAAAATCAGGGGGAAAAATTTTTTTTTTTCAAAAAACTTCAAAATTTTAAAGGAAATAGAAATCTAACCAACAGAAAACTATTTGAAAAGCATTTTCCTGCGTTTAATATCATTTAAGCATGTCTGGAATCGATGAACAATGTTTTCATTTTTTGTGGAATTCCAATGTTTTTTTTTTTCGGCGAAAAAAGAAGATCTCTTCAATACTTAAATATATGTTAAAAACAAATGATTGCAAAACAACTGGGCTGGTGTAAAATGCAATTTAAAGCACTTTTTTCATTAAAATGTTAATTTTTATATTTTTATAATTTTTTTTTATTCTCAGCCAGAGATAATCGTGTGGAAAAAATCTTGTCTACACACATCCCCCAGACATTTGCTAAGAAAATGATTCGATATGTATACGTGAAGGTATATCTAGGAGATGTATTAAAGAAGTTCAATTTTCGGGTGATTGAGGCAAAACAAAAAGTAATCTAAAAATCGGCAGAAAAAATACTGTGTGCCTATTTTTCTGAATAGTCCTTGTCAATACCTACAACTTTGACGAAGACACTATGAGACTTGTATGAGTGAACCAATGACATAAAATGGCTTCTTTGGCCATTAAAAGCAATAGGGGAAATATACCATTTCTCAGCCTATTTCTATTATCGGCCTATCAGCACTTTGATCATGAATTACAGCTTTCATAAAGTGTTTTTGACTGTTCCAAAGTAATAAATAGCTTAAACAAAAGTGAGCAAGCAACCCTACATTGTTGATACATCTGAAAATGTTGATTTAATAGCGCAAAACGGCAAAAGTGATGAGAATTGGTCGAACGGCTTGGACTGATTAAAATGGGTTTATTTCCCCTATCATTAAAAGTTTGAGCCAAATAAAAAAATAAAAAAATAAAAATGGTCCAAATCGGCCGTTTTGTAAAGAATTGCTCGCACCTCATTTGATAAGACACTAAGTTTAAGTAGCATAATCTACAAATTTCACAAAAAAAATATAAGGGTTATTTTTTAAGTGAAATTATGAAAACTCACCCACCGTTCCCGAGCATCAGGTGCAATGCTTCTGTCGCGGGTGTAAACGAATTGATCTATGGTTTAAATTCTTGTTCGAAGGTACTTGTCACCTCAATACATCAGCCACGCCGAATGAAAGAGGGTGGTGCACGTGGTCCCGGAGGTGGGTGAATAAGCGAGGTGTATGGCAATGGGAGCCGTCGATCAGCGGCCGCGTTATAATTCACTGGCTTGAGAAGATCATTGCTCCTGATGAAATACGCACGACCGCACCGAGATGTACTACCCATTTAGCTTGGTAGTAAGAAGAACTCTTAGAACATGTTTTGGGGGACAGGTCCACCTCACCGCATCGCACCTCTCCCCCTAATCTCCCTGCAGTGGTGATGGCGAGGGAGGAGTTGTTTTGTAGGTGCTCGACTTGAACGCCATGCCATGCCAGCTGAGTGTTGGCCGGTCTTTGGTCCCGCGGGGTGTCAACGGGCGATGGCTGCGAGACCGAAACCCGACAGTCGGCTCATGTAGCGCGAGTGTCCAATTTAATTAGAGAATAAATAAGCCTCCTCGCGGACTCTTGATGGGGCGGCAGAAGATGGCAAAACGAGACGGAGCTATAGGCGAGAGTTCTTAATGTCGCTTAATTATATGCGAACAAAATTGCACATAATTTATATCAAATTGCTGATTTTAAATGTCTCATTTAAGACCAAATCTGCTGCCACCTTCACCACCCGCCGTCGGTGCCGCCGCCGTCGTCGTTGTGCGTTCAAGAAAGTGCACAGACCACTAATATTTATTGCCGTATTTATTCAGTGCTCTGGCGACTCAAGTTCATTGATTTATGTGGCTTGAAGTAGAAAATCGGCTAGCGCACATTGCAACGAATTTCTTCCGTCCCTTCTGATAGTAAGAAACGTGGCTGCGATGGCACTGAATTTTTGGATTTGCAAATTTCTATTATTTTCAGGCAATCATATATTTTTTTCTTTATGATCAGAGACAGACAGGTTATCTGATATCTTTGAAAAATGGGAAATTTGAAAAAGTCACTACTGTACAAAGAAACACATAAAGGGTCTTACTTGAAAACGACGCACGGTATGAATTTTTTGTGATGCAGAATAGAAAAATTAATTGACATTCTAAAAAATAATTAATTAATGCAGAACCGAATTCATTTTGATTCTTATTGAAAAATCATGCTTTTTTAAATATCTAGTTTTTTTTATATGTATGGATTCTGTATTCTGCAATGGTTTTTTTTCTTCAAAACAAATTTATTTTCATTCTTAAAATGGATAAATACTTAAGCAAACCTAGTTTTAGTTTGAAAGGGCTGAATGTAGAGGTACGTTATTTTTAAGGGTTTAAAATTTGTAATAGCAATCAGAAGATTAGCTTCTTTCTCAAATTTTGAAGAGATTTTTTCGGAACATAGCAATTAAAAATAGATTTTTATAAAAATAGGGAATTGCAGAATAAAAAAATTAAAAATGAAAAAATACTCTAAAAAATCCAAGTATAATTTTAGTTCATTAAATTTAATGTTGATAGAATTTTTATATATAACGAATTTTTGTTAAATTTTTTCTAAAAAATTGTTTCTTTTCAAATTTTGCTCTTATTTTCAATAGGCGATATCGGGGAAATTATTTATCCGATTTTCTGAACCCAATCTGAAAATATATTTTTCAAAATGATGAGATATGTTTTTAAAGGTTTCATTTCCTGATATTTGAAATCGGATAAATAGTTTCCAAGATAAATTCGAGCACGAAATTGTGACTGATTGGGCAACACTTTGAAATATTTACTAATTTTTCTTGATATTTAAGGCCATATCGTAGCAAACAAATATTTATTCAAGAAAAACGTAGATAATTTGCCTGCTGCCATTTGAAAATTTGTTTTATATAAATCAATATAGGCTGGTACAAATATTTTTAAAAGTTTTTGTCGACGCCGCCCCCCCTCCTCCCTCCTCCGTCCATCATAAAAAAATTGGCACAAGTTAGAGAATTATTCGGAATTAACAAATCATAGGAATGTTTTTCTTTAAAATGATAAATATTTTGAAAAATCTTTGAATCAATTACATATAAAAATACTATTTTTTTTTGTAATTTGTTGAATTTTTGGGTACGATAACTTGTTAGTTAACACTTTTGATCAGTTCAAGGAAGACGATTTTATCTAATCTTAAGTGCATATGGGAAATTGACTTGACGAAGATTTGGTGACAAACAAACACATTTTTCACGGAATACTTGATTTGACATAATAGAAATATTTCAAAATATTATGTATTATGTTGTTTATGTAGATCTAAGCAATTTTTATTCAATAAAAAATATTATTAAACATAAATTTTATTATTCCAAGCTTGAACTGAACTCATTTCTTTATACGTTGATATAGGAACCCCGAACCAATGCACATGTAAAAACTCATAGAAGCTAGAAATACTTCTCAAGCCATTAATTGGCCATCCAAACCTAATTCAACGGTCCATTTGCAAGAAGATTTGTGTTGCATGCAGAATTACCAGAAATCCACAAACCAGTAGTAGTACACTCAGTTACACGCAAAAAATTAGGATGTTGAGAATAAAAAGTTGAAAAAAAAGAATAAAAAGGTGGATAACAGTTTTGAGAACAAGTGTTAGGTTAAGAATTTTTTTATTTCTATGTTTATACTGACTGTACTTTAGCTGCATGCGAATCGCCAAAATCCGAGCGCTACTCTTACGTAAGGACGCGAACTCTTCGTCGTGACACGTCCTAACAAAGCCGACCACTTTACCCCGTGCCTCACCCCCCACTAATCCGCGGTTGGCACACCATAATTCATAAAAAAAAGTTCACACTTAATGGATGTCGATCGAATCGATATGTGAGTGCAGCCAGCAGCAACAAATGCGAATGAAAAAACAAACTGCCGTACCTTGAAAAATCCCCCGCCAGGTCTCCCCGCAGCAAGTTGTTTTGGGCAAGCAAGGAGTAGTAGGTAGGTATATCGCGAAAGTGTACGAGATCGTACTTAAAACGCCATAAACATAAATCAACCCGTGACAACAGGTGCATCTTTGGCGCGTCAGACGCCGTCGAGCAATATCGACTGGCCATTACTCGGCACCAAACCGCGCACAACGCAGAGTACGTGAGTAACGTTCTGCTTCTCTCCCCCGCATCCAAAAACGTGAGGTTCTACTCAACGACCGGTAATATCCATTAATAACATCGACACGATTTTCCCACCGTCCCGTCCTTTCCCGGTTTCACCTGCAGTTAAGCAATTTTGCATCATTGGTTTTCCAAAACAAGTCTCCATAGTCCATAGTTTCTGCAGCTGTTCTAACGTAAATGATATTTAAATATTCGAAAATCTGATCGATTTGGTATCTTTGGCATGATCTATGATTTTTTTAAATTGATTTTATGATGTAAAACCGTATCTGCAATCGAAAAGTACTATTCTTTTTTTTTAAAGGACTCCACTTCAGTTTTTTTTAATAATATGTTCATACCGTAACATGGATAAAAAAATAATATGTACCTATTTATATTTTTTAACATTCCAACGCCCAAGGCTCCAAAAAAGTTGGAACGGTAACTTCAACTCAATGGTTCTCGGGCATAACTCAACCAATCAAGATGATTCTTCTTTCCAGTAATTTGTTAGGATGTCTAGATGATTCTAGAACTTTGCAGAACTTAATTTGATCAAATCTCTAATTTTTGTGATCAAAAACATCGTTCCAACTTTTTTTTCGCGTGTAAAAAAAAATCGCAGAAAATTCCGCGGAGACAGTCGTTTTAAAAAAAGGTGGAACGATGTTTTTGATCGCAAAAATTACAGATTAGATCAAATTAAGTTCTGCAAAGTTCTAGAATCATCTAGACATTCTTACAAATCGCTTGAAACAAGAATCGTCCCAATTGGTTGAGTTATGCCCGAGAACCACACAGAAAAAAAATCATGGTAATATTACATCTGGGAAGGGGTATATCTTTTATGTCAGAAAAAAGGTGTAATTTTACCTCTGGAAATGTGTAATTTTACCACTTTTCTGGTGTAATGTCACTTTTTTAGTCTAAATTGAGGTAAAATTACATCATAAAGGAGGTAATATTCAACCTTCAATAATTACAGCTTCCAAATTTACATTATTTTTTTTCTGTGCAGCGAGTTGAAGTTACCGTTCCACCTTTTTTGGGAGCCTTGGGCGTCCGTGTAAGTTGGACATGCGTTGGGCGTTCCAGTGTTAAGGGGTAAATTTCCTTTAAAATGCAAATGTTTTATAAATTTATATTCCAAAAATAAAATTTTCTGATCTTTTTATAAAAAAAAATCTGAAAACAATAAAATAAAGAATAACATTTTAAAAGGGTCAAAATTTCAATATTGAAATTTCACGAATGATTGACTTTTTGACAATTAAAAACGGACTAGTTATAAGTTTTTGAGATATCGGCAATTGAAATTTGAGTGCTGGTTTGGTGACACTGAGAAAACTCTCTTTTTTTATTTTTTTTTATGTTTGAGGGGCTGTAATCTAGGAACTTCAATGTTCTAAGGGTTCTAAGACGATCCCATAGGCAATTTTAATGGATAATTTCATCGAGAATTTTATCAGCTTGGGCACTACTGAAAAAAAACAGATAAAAAATGTCTTATTTATTATATTAAAATAGACCGATTTTTAGCACTTGTTTACCAAGCAGTCATTTTTTCAAGTTGCACTTTGGATGGTTCTGATAATTTTCAATGTTTTCCAACTATTTGAACAACACAAAAAACATATTTCCACACCAAAGTCCCTTTTTACAACATATATGTAAGCAGAAGTTGTAAAATGTATAAACGCTGAAAATTTTTAATTTCCCCAGCTTTTTCAAATATTTGCACAAATTAATGGATGGAATGCAGATATTTTATCATTCTAATCGGAATCTTATAGTAAAATGACTCTTTTATAATCCATTATACAGGACATTTAAAAAGGGGGTAATTGGAAGCGTTGTCACGTCACGAAAAATTACAATTGTTTAATTTGCAATGGTTTGTGATATCGGATTTGCATCATATTTTGGATTCTCTTCGCACTCGAAAACCCTTTAAAATGCTTATTAGAAATCGAAAATTGGTCAAAAGGAACCAGAGTTACGACTGACGCAATTTTGCGTTGTCCCGTCACGCCAATTTTTTGGACAAGGCACGAATACAAAAAAAGGTGCTCATTTCTCGTGTCTAGAAGCAAATCGTGTTACAGGCCAGTTTTTGATCGATCTAGACTAAATCGACCCTCCTGTTTCCAAGTTTGCGTGTTGATTTCCTGAGTCTCAAAGGGACGCGAGATATTCAAGATGGCGTCTAATATGGCGGCTGAATGAAAAAAAAAAACCATAAAAGGATTTTTAAGTTCAATCAACTAGTCAAATTTAACTAATTTGACGCTGAACTCGGATACGACCTTTTGAATACTTCAAAGCATTCGGGAAATGTGAAATTCAAGATGGCGATCCTAGAATATTGGAAATTTTTATACTGAAATGTAACAGGCTGTCAACAGGTCAAATTTAATTAATTTGGGGACGCTGAACTCGAATATAAGCCTTATAATTTTCTAATGTACTCAGGGAATGCAATTCAATTTTTTAGCTTCGCCATATTTGCCGCCATCTTGGATTGCACATTTCCTGAGTATTTTGGAATATTCTAGGGCTCATATTCGAGTTCAGCGACCCTTAGTTGAATTTGACCTGTTCATTGCCGGTTACATTTCTTTATAAAATATCGAATATTCTAGCACCGCCATATTGGCCGCCATCTTGGATTGCACATTCCCTGAATACTTTGGAGTATTCTAGGAGTCATATTCGAGCTCAGCGACCCCAAATTAGTTAAAGTTGACTAGTCAGTAGAGATTTTCAAGACTGCTTCATTTCGTGACGGGACAACGCGAGCAAAACCCTCTTTTGCTAAATATCTGCGTTGTCCCGCCACAAAATGAAGTACCTGTCAAATCAACAAAATTTGACGAAATTGGGTGATCCTGGATGCAAAATCTTCGTTTTTCTTTTTAGAAACAACTATAGAAATAGGTTTTTTTTCAAAAGGAGAGCCGAGTTCTTCACTTTTGTGTATAAAAATCAAAAGGATCCAATTGCACGGAAAAAAGTCAATTCTCAAAATCGTGAATTTTATTCATGATTTTGAGCACCACGAAGAAATTTATTCATGAGTATGGTGGATTTCCACCATACTCATGAATAAATTTCTTCGTGGTTCTCAAATTCATGAACACAATTCACGATTACGGGAATT